>NC_143392.1:54776922-55076922 GCF_980474605.1 Leiobunum rupestre | reverse complement strand
AAACGTGCGGAGTCAAAGGTCGCCAGTCACTATTCAACATGGTCTTACTCAGAGACATTCTCGCTAACTGCTCGGATCGCTGTCAAGCTGGTCTCCTCTTGTCAACGGACTTTGAGAAGGCGTTCGATCGGGTCAACCATGGTTTCCTCTTCAACGTCCTATCGCAGTTCGGATTCGGGCATCGTTTCGTCTCGTGGATCCAGCTGCTGTACTCTGAAAATAAAAGTAAATTATTATTAAATAATGAACTTACCTCGTCGTTCAGTATCCATCGTGGTGTCAGACAGGGCTGCCCTCTTTCGCCGGTCTTGTTTTGCCTCGCGTTGGAACCGCTCCTTCGAAGTGTGGTACAATCCCCGATCATTCGTGGCCTTCACTGTCCCGGAAAACCTTACGAGCAGTCGCGAATCACGTACGCGGCTCACATGGACGATGTAAACTTTTTACTGGAAGATAACGCCTCCGTTGCGGAAGTCCTACGTCTGTTGAACGATTATGGCAAAGAATCCGGAAGTAAACTGAACCTCGGCAAATCGATGATTGCGCCCGTAGGTTCTGGGCGCCGAGTAGAACTATCGCGTGATATCCCGTTGCGTTTTTCGGATGATCCGATCAAAATTCTAGGAATTCGCTTCCGGAATGATGGCGTTTCTCCGGATTCGACGCGAGGTTTCATAGAGAAATTCACCGACTCCTTCGAGGAATGGGAAAATTTTCAGATTTCGATGCGTGCCAAAGTGCAACTTATTAAACAAGTCGCTTTGCCACGTCTGACGTACGGCGTACCACTGCTGTCGTTCTCTAAGGAAGAAATACAGTTGGTCACGAAGAAAATGTTCGCCTTCATCTGGGATGGCAATTACGAAACTGTCGCGCGGGCGACAATGTATCTGACAACGAAAGAAGGGGGTCTTGCGGTACCAGAGGTAAACTCACTCCTCAACGCTCTTGAAATGTCAAGATATACGGCCTGCCTAAATAGCAAAGACCATTCAGTGAGGGATTCTATTATTTTCAACCTCTCATCAACAAGTAAAACCATTCTAGAAATTCCGTGGGACGCATCGAGGCTACACGCGGGTAATGTGCACCCACAATACGTTAAATTTACAGAACTAGCGTCGAAAGTAAAAGAGATCGACCCTGATGTTGACCTTCTATCAAAGTCCAACAAGTTTTTCGCAGAGGTTCTTCGCGAAAAAACTACCCCTCGTATTTGCGAGCTACAACCCTCCATTAACTGGGGAGTTGCGTTCAATAGGTCATCGGCGAAGTGTTTGGAAGGCCGACGCAGAGACCTTCTTTTCAAGATCGTGCACAACGCGTTACCTACAAGAGATATCCTGTTTACCCGACACATGGCGACTACGCGTCACTGCGCGTATTGTGGAGCCATCGAAACCCAAGTCCATATTTTCTACGAATGTGACAACGCCAAATTAATTCGAAACCACGTTCGACGTTTCCTAGGAGCTCGTTTCCTTTCATGGATGACGATGCTTTATTTGACCCCTCTTCCGGTCCCGAAAGAATGTATTTATTCGACCACCGTACTACTTGCGGAAGTGCTTTTCCAGTTATGGAAAGGCAGAAATCGTGCGGTCTTTGATAACAAAAAAGAATCGGCTTCGATAATTATCGCTCGGGTTCGCCACAATATTCTATATCGCGCGCGACTCGATCACCGACGCTTTTCGGAAGGGGTGTTCAAAGATCGCTGGTGTGCTGACCCATGTCCAGTGATCCAACTCGAAAACGATAAATTAAAGTTGATGCTCTAGAAACTGTTAATTCCTAAAAGAACATAAATCAGTCATTGTACAAACACACAATATCAAAGGAAATATCAAACACTAGTCACAACCTTGTCTACAACGAGAATGTTACTTCACCAGTTCCGAAATTTAAGGACCCACAGTACGAAATAACCGCTGTAATGGCCAATTAGTTGACACTTAACTGTGATACCCGTAAATAAACGTACGAACAACGAAACTATACGTTCATCCATTATAATGTCTCCTTACCTTTAATGCCGCTAAACTCTAGACTCAAAAAAACCTGAAAAGAAATATAAAACAATAACTAAATAAGTGAACTTACCTTTAAAATTAACGACAACTTAATTTTATATCCGAAACGTTTAAAAATAAACACAAAACGAGTACGAAAACAAACGTACAAAAATTCTATTGGAAAAATGTATACTTACCCTTTAAAAGGAACCTCTTTATAGTCAACGAGAACGTAAACGGATCATATGATCTGACATAATTGTTTGAACAATTTGTAACTTTTTACACTTTGTAAATTCAGTATTTATAATAAAATAATTTAGTATCTGTTCTTATCAGCTTAATATCTGATACGGGTCCCATCGGGGCCCAAGATATTAAACTTATTTTTGGACGGCGGCGGAGAGGTCGGAGCTTGCTCCACCTCCGCCACGGGTTGGCCTGGTATTGCAGTTCTTCCAGGATCGGCCCACCTCGCTCAATGAATCTAAAATCAAACACCATTTATATATATATATATATATATATATATATATTCCTGACGTCATAAGAGGGAAAGTCGTCATTGGCTAGTCATCATTTTGAAGATTCGGACGGATTTGTTTTGTAATTTTTACCTTAATTGTCGTACGTTACCAACGGTATGATTTTTTTAAGTCACTTTCGTTACTAACAGGAGACATGATTAGGAGTTCACAGCCGGCCGCTTTTCGACATTCGCGTTGGCAACACGTCTTCCCCTTTAAAAAAAAATTACCCCCTCCCAAACCATGGTAACTCCGTTCTCGAAACGGACACCATATAAGTTATTTACATCGAGTTACCTAGCGAGGATTGCGGTACTATCGCTGTAGAAATAGGGGACTGTTAAAAGCGGGATGGTTTGGAAAAAACGAGTTTTTGTGTTGCTGATGCCGGGGCGCGTACTACGCGGCAACCACGGTCAATTCGTAGTGCCATATCTCATGACACTTCTCTACAGCTATTCTGGTAAGCGTGCAGGAGGAAACTCCGTATGATCATGATCTTACTTTTTCTAATTATCGATTAAGCACGGTTCCATGTTGCCACTTATTAAAAAAAGACCCAGAGAAAACCGAAGATAAATTATCGCCTTGGCGAACTAGTTAGAAACAGCGTAAAAGAAAATATTTAACAATACACAAATTTTATTAAAAAGACTAAAATACCGCGTTAATGGAAAAAAAGAGGGATAGAGGAAGAGAGCAGCCACCGGCACGCCGTGTTCCCCGGTGGTCTCCCTCCCAAGAAATGACCCCACTCGACGCGGCTTACCGTCGTTGATGGGTCGAGAACCAATGTATTCCACGTGATATTACCGTTGACGGCTGAAAACGCTCGATGGCCGTCGATCTTTTTGTTTGAAATCAAGAAGTTGCCTTCTTTGGTCAGACGTGATGGTTATACACGCTGTCATCTCCAGCCACGAGCAATCTGCTTAAACATATTTATGAAATATATGAATGCTCAATCTCACTCTTTTTCTTTTTCAACCACCAAAGCCCCCTTTGCCGGTTATCGCTTCTCGGCCTTTTGGCTAAGATCAAAGTGTAGTATCTGTTTTGCAGTATTATTCCGCGATCTTAGTCGAGAGGCGAGAAGTGTTTTCTACGCCTTTGAGGCGAGTGTTCCTGCCTTGCCGCATGTTCCGTTGATGCTCCGATCCGATCCGCTCTGCTGTTGCCTGTTCCTGAAAAGAAAAGTACTTACCTGGTACTTACCTGCCGTTGCTGCTGACCCGCTCCACTGACGCCGCTCCTCCTTGGAGCTTCTCCTACCAGACGATATTCTCCTAGCCTGAAATGGCTACGGAGGAGAAGAAAAGATCCGCTCGACTGGAAATCGATGCCGGCTTTCTAGACGTGGCAAAAACCATCTACGACCATCTTGGACCAAAAAGCATAGATACACTACAACCTTTGGGTAAGGGAATCTTCCTGATTACGTTTACCACCTTGGCCTTCCTTCAAGAAGCTCTCTCATGCGACGACCTGAAAACTAATGAAAAGAAATGGAAACTTACCTCAATGGATGATGAAGGGATTTGGATTACCATCAAGAACATACCTAAATGGATCCAATGGGATTCAGTGATTAGTACCCTCCGACAATACGGTAATATTAAAACTTACCATTTCGACGAGTATCCTCAACTGAAGGGCGTAAAAAATGGCGACCGCTCGGTGAAGATTGTTATGGCGAAATCCATACCCAACGTTTTATTTTTTGGCCGCATCCGCGCCCTTATTTACTATAGAGGCGTTGTAAAAAAATGTTTCTTTTGCGACGAAGTGGGCCACACGGTTTCCTCGTGTGAAAAGAAGCAGGCTACGCTAGAAGAAAGACGCCCGGTTCCACTTGATGGCCAGGATCAATCTTCAACGAACGAACACGAGAGTGTACAAGAGACTGACGATAAAGAAAATCTGCCAGTAGCGCCTACTCCACAGAAAACTGCCAATTCCGGTATACCAGACCAGGAGGTTGCCGCAAGCACCTTAGAAGACTTAAGCAGCGAAAGTGAAAAAAGCGACTTCGAGACAAACGAACAAGACAACAGTACAGCTGACGGCCCCCGATGGGATCCAGCAACCTGGAGATTGGGCGACAATCCCGACTTAAAGAAATTAACCAGACAAGAACTACAAGTACTTCTCGAAAAAGTAAACAAGGAACCTCCAACCCGAAATGATTCTCTCAACTGGCACTTAGATGAACTCACAGACAACATCACCTCAATCCTCCAAAGTTATCCGAAACGCCGCAATAGCACCACTCCAATAAAAAAGAAAGCGAAAAAAGGCAAATCTATAAGTTAAGGTAGTACTTAAATTTTGAACGAAATCACGGTGTTTTAACTCTACAAGATAATTAGTGTTTTAACTCTTTGTAAATACTTACTATTTTAACTATACATTTTTTTACACTTTGAAAATATTTTTTTATAGCTCTCTTTTGATAATTGTCTCTTTCTCTTCATTATTCTCCTTTTGTAAATTGCGGTTATCATGCAGTCAAAAAAATTAATAATAATGACCTGCTGTAATTTAAAAATAATTTAAAAAGCGGGAAATATACCTGACCAGGGTACTGTATTTTTATTGAAAAATAATAAACAAATTCAGTATCTGTTCTTATCAGCTTAATATCTGATACGGGTCCCATCGGGGCCCAAGATATTAAACTTATTTTTGGACGGCGGCGGAGAGGTCGGAGCTTGCTCCACCTCCGCCACGGGTTGGCCTGGTATTGCAGTTCTTCCAGGATCGGCCCACCTCGCTCAATGAATCTAAAATCAAACACCATTTATATATATATATATATATATATATATATATATTCCTGACGTCATAAGAGGGAAAGTCGTCATTGGCTAGTCATCATTTTGAAGATTCGGACGGATTTGTTTTGTAATTTTTACCTTAATTGTCGTACGTTACCAACGGTATGATTTTTTTAAGTCACTTTCGTTACTAACAGGAGACATGATTAGGAGTTCACAGCCGGCCGCTTTTCGACATTCGCGTTGGCAACACGTCTTCCCCTTTAAAAAAAAATTACCCCCTCCCAAACCATGGTAACTCCGTTCTCGAAACGGACACCATATAAGTTATTTACATCGAGTTACCTAGCGAGGATTGCGGTACTATCGCTGTAGAAATAGGGGACTGTTAAAAGCGGGATGGTTTGGAAAAAACGAGTTTTTGTGTTGCTGATGCCGGGGCGCGTACTACGCGGCAACCACGGTCAATTCGTAGTGCCATATCTCATGACACTTCTCTACAGCTATTCTGGTAAGCGTGCAGGAGGAAACTCCGTATGATCATGATCTTACTTTTTCTAATTATCGATTAAGCACGGTTCCATGTTGCCACTTATTAAAAAAAGACCCAGAGAAAACCGAAGATAAATTATCGCCTTGGCGAACTAGTTAGAAACAGCGTAAAAGAAAATATTTAACAATACACAAATTTTATTAAAAAGACTAAAATACCGCGTTAATGGAAAAAAAGAGGGATAGAGGAAGAGAGCAGCCACCGGCACGCCGTGTTCCCCGGTGGTCTCCCTCCCAAGAAATGACCCCACTCGACGCGGCTTACCGTCGTTGATGGGTCGAGAACCAATGTATTCCACGTGATATTACCGTTGACGGCTGAAAACGCTCGATGGCCGTCGATCTTTTTGTTTGAAATCAAGAAGTTGCCTTCTTTGGTCAGACGTGATGGTTATACACGCTGTCATCTCCAGCCACGAGCAATCTGCTTAAACATATTTATGAAATATATGAATGCTCAATCTCACTCTTTTTCTTTTTCAACCACCAAAGCCCCCTTTGCCGGTTATCGCTTCTCGGCCTTTTGGCTAAGATCAAAGTGTAGTATCTGTTCTTATCAGCTTAATATCTGATACGGGTCCCATCGGGGCCCAAGATATTAAACTTATTTTTGGACGGCGGCGGAGAGGTCGGAGCTTGCTCCACCTCCGCCACGGGTTGGCCTGGTATTGCAGTTCTTCCAGGATCGGCCCACCTCGCTCAATGAATCTAAAATCAAACACCATTTATATATATATATATATATATATATATATATTCCTGACGTCATAAGAGGGAAAGTCGTCATTGGCTAGTCATCATTTTGAAGATTCGGACGGATTTGTTTTGTAATTTTTACCTTAATTGTCGTACGTTACCAACGGTATGATTTTTTTAAGTCACTTTCGTTACTAACAGGAGACATGATTAGGAGTTCACAGCCGGCCGCTTTTCGACATTCGCGTTGGCAACACGTCTTCCCCTTTAAAAAAAAATTACCCCCTCCCAAACCATGGTAACTCCGTTCTCGAAACGGACACCATATAAGTTATTTACATCGAGTTACCTAGCGAGGATTGCGGTACTATCGCTGTAGAAATAGGGGACTGTTAAAAGCGGGATGGTTTGGAAAAAACGAGTTTTTGTGTTGCTGATGCCGGGGCGCGTACTACGCGGCAACCACGGTCAATTCGTAGTGCCATATCTCATGACACTTCTCTACAGCTATTCTGGTAAGCGTGCAGGAGGAAACTCCGTATGATCATGATCTTACTTTTTCTAATTATCGATTAAGCACGGTTCCATGTTGCCACTTATTAAAAAAAGACCCAGAGAAAACCGAAGATAAATTATCGCCTTGGCGAACTAGTTAGAAACAGCGTAAAAGAAAATATTTAACAATACACAAATTTTATTAAAAAGACTAAAATACCGCGTTAATGGAAAAAAAGAGGGATAGAGGAAGAGAGCAGCCACCGGCACGCCGTGTTCCCCGGTGGTCTCCCTCCCAAGAAATGACCCCACTCGACGCGGCTTACCGTCGTTGATGGGTCGAGAACCAATGTATTCCACGTGATATTACCGTTGACGGCTGAAAACGCTCGATGGCCGTCGATCTTTTTGTTTGAAATCAAGAAGTTGCCTTCTTTGGTCAGACGTGATGGTTATACACGCTGTCATCTCCAGCCACGAGCAATCTGCTTAAACATATTTATGAAATATATGAATGCTCAATCTCACTCTTTTTCTTTTTCAACCACCAAAGCCCCCTTTGCCGGTTATCGCTTCTCGGCCTTTTGGCTAAGATCAAAGTGTAGTATCTGTTCCCAGCTATTTCGCTGAAATCTTGGCCGAAAGGCCGTTAAGCGAGTTTCCCAGCTATACAGCTAGTTCCTGCGATGCTGACTTACCTGCCGGTATCCTGACGTTCCTGTTCCTGTTCCTGTTTCTGAAGCTGCCGCTGCTGTTTCCGGTTCCTCTGCTGTTCCTGATTCCGCTGCTGCTCCTGGTCCTGGTCCTGCCGAGACTTACCTGTCGCTGTTGTTCCTGGTCACTACGCCGTATCCTGACTTGGCTGACTCCTGCCATTACCTTTTGACGCCGTTCCTTCTTGGGACTTACCTTCAACCGACGACCTTTCCACAGCCTTAATGGCTGCAGAGGTTAAAAAACGGACTGCCCGGCTTGAAGTCGACGCCGGATTCCTGGACGTCGCTCGGACCTTCTACGATAAACTTGGACCTCAGTGCTTGGAGACTCTTCAACCTGTGGGTAAAAATTGCTTCTTACTTACCTTTACCACTCTGGCCTTCCTCCAGCAAGCTGTCTCCTATGGGGAGTTAGTTATAAATGGAAAACCCTGCACGATAACCAGCATCGACGACGACGGTGTCTGGTTAACCATCAAGAACCTGCCCTCCTGGATCCAATGGGACGCCATACTAACAACTCTCAGACACTACGGAACCATCAAAGCTCACAGACTAGACGAATACCCCGAACTAAAAGGACTAAAAAACGGCGACCGCTCTGTAAAAATAATCATGTCTAAAACCATCCCTAATGTTCTCTTTTTTGGCCGAAGCAGGGCATTAGTCTACTACACAGGGGTCGTAAAAAAATGTTTTTTTTGCGACCAAGAAGGCCACAACTCCTCGACTTGTGAAGCAAAACGAGCTAAGCAAGAAGAGCGGAATCAACCCATGGAGGAAGGTCAGAAAGAGTCTCCAAAGGAAAAACCCGAGCACGTCCAGGAGACAGTCGACAACACTTCAGCTAAGGAGCAATTACCCATAGCAAAAGCGGCAACATCGCAGGGAACACCACCAAGCGACCACCAGGAATCCCAGCCCACGAATCGTTACGACACTCTGCATGCCACTCCGAAAGAACTAGAGATCTTAAAGAACTATTCACAAAAGGAACTACAAGGATACACGAAATACATCGAGACAACTGACGCTATAACAGACAGGAGGAGGCAGATGTTGTTAACACTCATCAGCAAGGAACAAGAAAAATTTTCGAAACGACGCTTGACCAATTCTCCAGGAAAATCAGCTAAGAAAGGAAAGACCCAGAACGAGGAGAAGAAGTCATTCGCCAGCGCCGCCAAAAGCACACCCGAACAAGATATATATGCAGAATACGTAACATACTGAATTTTGCACATATGTTTCTAATACACTTTTAATATATTTTTTTAAAATGTATTTTAGTGTATTATTCACATATTTTATTCGTCACCTTTAAATTTTAAAATTAAGTTTTTTATCTCGATTATTTCTTAGTGTTTTGTTTTAAAGTTTTTAACTTTACATAACTCTCACTGTTTAAACCCTGCAAAAAAGAAAAAAATAATTATATGCTTAATAACTATACTTACCTTGATCGACTATGAACTTGACTTTTGTTCGCGATAATTTAATTAAGTAAAACGCGAACAAATACAACAAACGTAAACATGTAAAAACTGTTAAATTAACGAAGCTTTTAATAAACAATTAAAAGTATCTGTTCTTATCAGCTTAATATCTGATACGGGTCCCATCGGGGCCCAAGATATTAAACTTATTTTTGGACGGCGGCGGAGAGGTCGGAGCTTGCTCCACCTCCGCCACGGGTTGGCCTGGTATTGCAGTTCTTCCAGGATCGGCCCACCTCGCTCAATGAATCTAAAATCAAACACCATTTATATATATATATATATATATATATATATATATATTCCTGACGTCATAAGAGGGAAAGTCGTCATTGGCTAGTCATCATTTTGAAGATTCGGACGGATTTGTTTTGTAATTTTTACCTTAATTGTCGTACGTTACCAACGGTATGATTTTTTTAAGTCACTTTCGTTACTAACAGGAGACATGATTAGGAGTTCACAGCCGGCCGCTTTTCGACATTCGCGTTGGCAACACGTCTTCCCCTTTAAAAAAAAATTACCCCCTCCCAAACCATGGTAACTCCGTTCTCGAAACGGACACCATATAAGTTATTTACATCGAGTTACCTAGCGAGGATTGCGGTACTATCGCTGTAGAAATAGGGGACTGTTAAAAGCGGGATGGTTTGGAAAAAACGAGTTTTTGTGTTGCTGATGCCGGGGCGCGTACTACGCGGCAACCACGGTCAATTCGTAGTGCCATATCTCATGACACTTCTCTACAGCTATTCTGGTAAGCGTGCAGGAGGAAACTCCGTATGATCATGATCTTACTTTTTCTAATTATCGATTAAGCACGGTTCCATGTTGCCACTTATTAAAAAAAGACCCAGAGAAAACCGAAGATAAAT
Source organism: Leiobunum rupestre (assembly GCF_980474605.1). Taxonomy (NCBI): domain Eukaryota; kingdom Metazoa; phylum Arthropoda; class Arachnida; order Opiliones; family Sclerosomatidae; genus Leiobunum; species Leiobunum rupestre. Next base: position 55,066,773 of record NC_143392.1, on the reverse strand, counting down.
TATCGCCTTGGCGAACTAGTTAGAAACAGCGTAAAAGAAAATATTTAACAATACACAAATTTTATTAAAAAGACTAAAATACCGCGTTAATGGAAAAAAAGAGGGATAGAGGAAGAGAGCAGCCACCGGCACGCCGTGTTCCCCGGTGGTCTCCCTCCCAAGAAATGACCCCACTCGACGCGGCTTACCGTCGTTGATGGGTCGAGAACCAATGTATTCCACGTGATATTACCGTTGACGGCTGAAAACGCTCGATGGCCGTCGATCTTTTTGTTTGAAATCAAGAAGTTGCCTTCTTTGGTCAGACGTGATGGTTATACACGCTGTCATCTCCAGCCACGAGCAATCTGCTTAAACATATTTATGAAATATATGAATGCTCAATCTCACTCTTTTTCTTTTTCAACCACCAAAGCCCCCTTTGCCGGTTATCGCTTCTCGGCCTTTTGGCTAAGATCAAAGTGTAGTATCTGTTTCCAGCTATTTCGCTGAAATTTTGGCCGAAAGGCCGTTAAGCGACGTTTACGCTTCTCAGCCTGTTCCTGCGATGCTGACTTACCTGCCGGTATCCTGACGTGCCTGTTCCTGTTCCTATTCCTGCTTCCGAAGCTGCCGCCGCTGTTCCTGGTTCCGTTGCTGATCCTGGTTCTGCTGCCGTTCCTGATCCTGGTGCCGCTGCTACTTACCCGTCGCTGCTGTTCCGGGTCGCTACGCCTGTATCCTGACTTGGCTGATTCCTGCCAATACCATTCGACGCTGTTCCTTCCTGGGACTTGCCTTCACCTGACGACCCCTCTAAAGCCATCATGGCTGCAGAGGTGAAAAAGAGAACTGCCCGTCTAGACGTCGACGCCGGCTTCCTTGAAGTCGCCCAGACCTTCCTCCGAAAAATCGGACCAAATTCAATCGAAACGCTCCAACCTGTTGGTAAAGAATCCTTTTTACTTACCTTTACAACCCTGGCCTTCCTGCAACAAGCAGTCTCCTACGGAGAATTAACCATCAACAACAAGACCTGTAAAGTCACCAGCGTCGAGGATGACGGCGTCTGGCTGACCATCAAACAGCTTCCATCATGGATCCAATGGGATTCCATTCTGACAACCCTGCGGCAATACGGAGACATCAAAGCTCATCGCCACGACGAATATAAAGAATTAAAGGGGATAAAGAACGGAGATCGTGTGGTAAAATTGAAAATGAAACAAACCGTTCCTAACGTACTTTATTTTGGCCGTAGCAGGGCCCTGGTATATTATACCGGGGTTGCCAAAAAATGCTTCTTTTGCGAGCAGGAGGGGCACGTTGCCTCTGACTGTGAAAAAAAGAAAGACCAGATAGCCGAGAAAAAAGAAACTGAAAAACCCGTATTACCAGAGGATCCTGAAACCACGAGAACTTCAACACCCGCACTTACCAACGCCACCACTCGAGCCAATAACCTAGAAGAAAATCAAGAAAATCAATCAAGCAACTTAACAATACTTACCGCATCCGACGACTCCAAAAGCTCTCAAGAGAGCTGGACCCTGATGTCACCAGAACCTTCCAAAAAGAACGCAGCACCTCCAGTCGAAACCAGCCAATACTCCGATGCCCTGAAAACAACACCAAAGCCCGATAAACCTGAAAATAAACCCGAAACAACAAGCAACGAACCTGAACAATCCGAATCCGACCGCAGCAACGACGAGACCACTTCAGCCACCGGGCCCAGGTGGGATCCAAATACCTGGAAGCCGGGGGACAAACCAAACCTTAACAAACTGACGCACGCCGAACTACAAATCTTCTACAACCGCCTCGACAGAGAACCTCCCTCAGGAATCAGAACCCTTGATTGTTCCATCGACGACCTCCAGTTCCGGGTTACAGACCTTCTTCAAAGCTATTCCAAACGCAGACACAGCACCTCTCCTAAAAAAACGGCGAAAAAAGGAAAATCTTCAGTGAAAAATTAAAATTTTAAACTTTTAATGTTATCACTAACTAATATGTTTTAAAACTTTTGCAAAAGAAAAATATGACCTGCTCTAACTTAATTTAATTTAACAAGCAGGAAAAAATGACAAGGGTACTGTACCAAATTTGATTTTTAATAAACAAATTCAGTATCTGTTCTTATCAGCTTAATATCTGATACGGGTCCCATCGGGGCCCAAGATATTAAACTTATTTTTGGACGGCGGCGGAGAGGTCGGAGCTTGCTCCACCTCCGCCACGGGTTGGCCTGGTATTGCAGTTCTTCCAGGATCGGCCCACCTCGCTCAATGAATCTAAAATCAAACACCATTTATATATATATATATATATATATATATATATATATTCCTGACGTCATAAGAGGGAAAGTCGTCATTGGCTAGTCATCATTTTGAAGATTCGGACGGATTTGTTTTGTAATTTTTACCTTAATTGTCGTACGTTACCAACGGTATGATTTTTTTAAGTCACTTTCGTTACTAACAGGAGACATGATTAGGAGTTCACAGCCGGCCGCTTTTCGACATTCGCGTTGGCAACACGTCTTCCCCTTTAAAAAAAAATTACCCCCTCCCAAACCATGGTAACTCCGTTCTCGAAACGGACACCATATAAGTTATTTACATCGAGTTACCTAGCGAGGATTGCGGTACTATCGCTGTAGAAATAGGGGACTGTTAAAAGCGGGATGGTTTGGAAAAAACGAGTTTTTGTGTTGCTGATGCCGGGGCGCGTACTACGCGGCAACCACGGTCAATTCGTAGTGCCATATCTCATGACACTTCTCTACAGCTATTCTGGTAAGCGTGCAGGAGGAAACTCCGTATGATCATGATCTTACTTTTTCTAATTATCGATTAAGCACGGTTCCATGTTGCCACTTATTAAAAAAAGACCCAGAGAAAACCGAAGATAAATTATCGCCTTGGCGAACTAGTTAGAAACAGCGTAAAAGAAAATATTTAACAATACACAAATTTTATTAAAAAGACTAAAATACCGCGTTAATGGAAAAAAAGAGGGATAGAGGAAGAGAGCAGCCACCGGCACGCCGTGTTCCCCGGTGGTCTCCCTCCCAAGAAATGACCCCACTCGACGCGGCTTACCGTCGTTGATGGGTCGAGAACCAATGTATTCCACGTGATATTACCGTTGACGGCTGAAAACGCTCGATGGCCGTCGATCTTTTTGTTTGAAATCAAGAAGTTGCCTTCTTTGGTCAGACGTGATGGTTATACACGCTGTCATCTCCAGCCACGAGCAATCTGCTTAAACATATTTATGAAATATATGAATGCTCAATCTCACTCTTTTTCTTTTTCAACCACCAAAGCCCCCTTTGCCGGTTATCGCTTCTCGGCCTTTTGGCTAAGATCAAAGTGTAGTATCTGTTCTTATCAGCTTAATATCTGATACGGGTCCCATCGGGGCCCAAGATATTAAACTTATTTTTGGACGGCGGCGGAGAGGTCGGAGCTTGCTCCACCTCCGCCACGGGTTGGCCTGGTATTGCAGTTCTTCCAGGATCGGCCCACCTCGCTCAATGAATCTAAAATCAAACACCATTTATATATATATATATATATATATATATATATTCCTGACGTCATAAGAGGGAAAGTCGTCATTGGCTAGTCATCATTTTGAAGATTCGGACGGATTTGTTTTGTAATTTTTACCTTAATTGTCGTACGTTACCAACGGTATGATTTTTTTAAGTCACTTTCGTTACTAACAGGAGACATGATTAGGAGTTCACAGCCGGCCGCTTTTCGACATTCGCGTTGGCAACACGTCTTCCCCTTTAAAAAAAAATTACCCCCTCCCAAACCATGGTAACTCCGTTCTCGAAACGGACACCATATAAGTTATTTACATCGAGTTACCTAGCGAGGATTGCGGTACTATCGCTGTAGAAATAGGGGACTGTTAAAAGCGGGATGGTTTGGAAAAAACGAGTTTTTGTGTTGCTGATGCCGGGGCGCGTACTACGCGGCAACCACGGTCAATTCGTAGTGCCATATCTCATGACACTTCTCTACAGCTATTCTGGTAAGCGTGCAGGAGGAAACTCCGTATGATCATGATCTTACTTTTTCTAATTATCGATTAAGCACGGTTCCATGTTGCCACTTATTAAAAAAAGACCCAGAGAAAACCGAAGATAAATTATCGCCTTGGCGAACTAGTTAGAAACAGCGTAAAAGAAAATATTTAACAATACACAAATTTTATTAAAAAGACTAAAATACCGCGTTAATGGAAAAAAAGAGGGATAGAGGAAGAGAGCAGCCACCGGCACGCCGTGTTCCCCGGTGGTCTCCCTCCCAAGAAATGACCCCACTCGACGCGGCTTACCGTCGTTGATGGGTCGAGAACCAATGTATTCCACGTGATATTACCGTTGACGGCTGAAAACGCTCGATGGCCGTCGATCTTTTTGTTTGAAATCAAGAAGTTGCCTTCTTTGGTCAGACGTGATGGTTATACACGCTGTCATCTCCAGCCACGAGCAATCTGCTTAAACATATTTATGAAATATATGAATGCTCAATCTCACTCTTTTTCTTTTTCAACCACCAAAGCCCCCTTTGCCGGTTATCGCTTCTCGGCCTTTTGGCTAAGATCAAAGTGTAGTATCTGTTTGCTCCTTTTTTCGAAGCCAAAGGCCGGGAACCGTATTTACCTGTATTGGGAAGTTTACTTACCTGCACTGCCGCTCCAGTCTCCTGCTGATCCTGTTCCGGTCCGTCTGTTCCTGAAATCCACAATCTTGGATCCACCACGAAAGGGATCGCTTCCCAGCGATTCCAGAAGTCCTCCAGCGATTCCGATGACCTCGGAGAGAGGCATCATGCCTCCTGCGCTACCGACGATCCTGAACCAGCAAGTTCCGGTTCCAGCTTTGGCTTCAGCTTCAGCTCTCAAGGCCGCTTCAGCCAGAGTTAAATTCGACGGAGTTGACGTGGAAGACGTAGCAAAAGCTTTGTTTAACCACGTCGAAGTGAAGAATGTTACCGTCTTCCAATTGGTCTCCAAGACCGAAGCTCAGATCACCTTTCGAGATGCAGCTAGTTTTCAGCGAGCCGTTGACAGCGGAATCGTCGTGGGTGACAAACAACTGGATGTCATCGGTGTAGTCGACCCAGTGGCGTATATCACTGTGAAGGATGCGCCGAGTTGGTGGGAGTTGGCTATATTTAAAAAATGGCTACGATCAAGCTGCGACGTCATCGCAGAATCTTGGGAGACTTACCAGGGCGGCGCTTTAAAAGATGTCCGAACCGGAACAAGGCGGCTGCAAGTTAAAGTCAAGGGTCCAATCCCGAACCTGATGACCATCAATGGGCATCGCATTCAGATCACTTACCGAGGCGTCCAGAGAATGTGTTTCTTTTGCCATAAAGACACTCATCAGGTTCGGGATTGTCCGAAAAAGAAGTCCAAGACTCGCCAGCCCCCAGAGTCCAACGGAGAAGTCATCCCAGCTCCCAGTAACTCGACAACTGCTCCCTTGGGGGTGATACTTACCAATGCCATCTCTCGAGAAGAAATCCTGAAAGAAAAACCATCACGCTCACCTGTAATACTTACCGAATCAAACGACTCCAGAACCTCCAACGAAAGCTTTTACTTGGCAACACCTTCTCCAAAGACCGTAGATCCTCCAGCCAAAATCTGTACCTTCGCCGACGCTCTGAAATCGCCACCACATCATGAACCTCAACCAGAAACTGAAAGCGAACCTGACTCCAACGAACATGACAGCCCCACAACCAGACCAAGATTCGATCCATTAGATTGGAATTATAACGAGGTGCCAGGCCTTAACCTACTAAAGAAAAACGAACTTCAAGCCCTCCTCGAAAAAATCAATGCCAGAGCCCCCACACGTTCAATTAGCCTAACCCGGACAGCAGAAGACCTCGTCGTAAGAATAACTGACCTCCTGAAAAACTATCCCAAAAGACGACGGAGTAGAACTCCAGAAAAAGAAATTAAAAAAGGAAAAATATGATTTAAATTTAATTTTTAAATTTTTAACATAGTTCTTTACTCGACTTTTATACCATGATCCTTTTTAAACGATTGTTCGCGCTAATTTAATTAATTAAACCGTGAACAAATATATAACAAATGAAAAATGTAAAAATGTAAAAAACGACAATCTTTTAATAAACAATTAAAAGTATCTGTTCTTATCAGCTTAATATCTGATACGGGTCCCATCGGGGCCCAAGATATTAAACTTATTTTTGGACGGCGGCGGAGAGGTCGGAGCTTGCTCCACCTCCGCCACGGGTTGGCCTGGTATTGCAGTTCTTCCAGGATCGGCCCACCTCGCTCAATGAATCTAAAATCAAACACCATTTATATATATATATATATATATATATATATATATATTCCTGACGTCATAAGAGGGAAAGTCGTCATTGGCTAGTCATCATTTTGAAGATTCGGACGGATTTGTTTTGTAATTTTTACCTTAATTGTCGTACGTTACCAACGGTATGATTTTTTTAAGTCACTTTCGTTACTAACAGGAGACATGATTAGGAGTTCACAGCCGGCCGCTTTTCGACATTCGCGTTGGCAACACGTCTTCCCCTTTAAAAAAAAATTACCCCCTCCCAAACCATGGTAACTCCGTTCTCGAAACGGACACCATATAAGTTATTTACATCGAGTTACCTAGCGAGGATTGCGGTACTATCGCTGTAGAAATAGGGGACTGTTAAAAGCGGGATGGTTTGGAAAAAACGAGTTTTTGTGTTGCTGATGCCGGGGCGCGTACTACGCGGCAACCACGGTCAATTCGTAGTGCCATATCTCATGACACTTCTCTACAGCTATTCTGGTAAGCGTGCAGGAGGAAACTCCGTATGATCATGATCTTACTTTTTCTAATTATCGATTAAGCACGGTTCCATGTTGCCACTTATTAAAAAAAGACCCAGAGAAAACCGAAGATAAATTATCGCCTTGGCGAACTAGTTAGAAACAGCGTAAAAGAAAATATTTAACAATACACAAATTTTATTAAAAAGACTAAAATACCGCGTTAATGGAAAAAAAGAGGGATAGAGGAAGAGAGCAGCCACCGGCACGCCGTGTTCCCCGGTGGTCTCCCTCCCAAGAAATGACCCCACTCGACGCGGCTTACCGTCGTTGATGGGTCGAGAACCAATGTATTCCACGTGATATTACCGTTGACGGCTGAAAACGCTCGATGGCCGTCGATCTTTTTGTTTGAAATCAAGAAGTTGCCTTCTTTGGTCAGACGTGATGGTTATACACGCTGTCATCTCCAGCCACGAGCAATCTGCTTAAACATATTTATGAAATATATGAATGCTCAATCTCACTCTTTTTCTTTTTCAACCACCAAAGCCCCCTTTGCCGGTTATCGCTTCTCGGCCTTTTGGCTAAGATCAAAGTGTAGTATCTGTTCTGCAGTATTATTCCGAGATCTTAGTCGAAGGGCGAGAAGTGTTTCTACGCCTATAAGGCGAGTTTGCCTGCCTTGCTGCATGTTCCGTTCCTGTGCCGATTTGATCCGCTGATGCTCTGTTGCCCGTTCCTGAAAGAGAAAAACCTACCTGACGCCGCTGCTCCTGGAATCCTTTTCTGTGTGAGACGCTGCTCCCTTGGACTCTCTCCTTTGTAGATCCTCTCATAGCCACGATGGCTATGGAGGTGAAGAAGAAGACTGCTCGCCTTGAAGTTAACGCCGACTTCTTGGATGTTGCTCGTACTTTCCTCGACAAACTCGGACCCAACAGTATTGATACGCTGCAATCTGTTGGCAAAGAGTGCTTTCTACTCACCTTTACGACCTTGGCCTTCCTACAACAAGCGATCTCCTATGGAGAAATAACGGTGAACAACGCATCCTGTAAGATATCCAGTGTCGAGGATGACGGCACCTGGTTAACCATCAAACAGCTCCCATCATGGATACAGTGGGATTCAATTTTGACGACCCTACGACAGTACGGAGATATAAAGGCACATCGCCTAGATGAATATAAGGAGCTAAAAGGAATAAAAAACGGCAACCGATCGGTAAAAATAAAAATTAATAAAACGATTCCTAACGTACTTTATTTCGGCCGCAGCCGGGCGCTGGTATATTATACCGGCGTCGCGAAAAAATGTTTCTTCTGCGACCAGGAGGGGCATATAGCCTCTACCTGCGAGAAGAAGAAAAACCAGATGGCAGACAAACCTGAAATCAACGACAACTTACCCAAGGATCCGGAAAGAAACAGAAGCTCAACACCTACACTAGCCAGCGCCACCACTCAAGACAATAACCTGAAAGAAAATCCAATAAGCAACTTACCCATACTTACCGCAACCGACGATTCAAAAAGCTCTGAAGAGAGCTGGACGATGACGTCACCCGAACCATCCAAGAAGAACCGAGATCCTCCAGTCCAAACCAGCCAATACTCCAATGCTCTGAAAACCGCTCCCAAACCCGATGAACCCGAAAATCAATCTGAATCAACAAGCAGTGAACCAAACAAGAACAACTCCGACTCCGGTACCACCTCAAAAAAGACCAACGCAACAACCAGACCTCTATACGATCCTACGACCTGGATACCGGGAACGAAACCGCCTCTAACCCAGTTAACCAAACAAGAACTACAGATGCTTTGCGAACGAGTCACGAAAGAACCTTATGGCCAGGACCGTGATATAAACTGGTCCATGTCCGAATACCTTGATGAAATAAAATTGGAACTCCAAAATTACCAAAAACGCCCACGCAGTACCACTCCCACCAAAGAAGCAAAAAAAGGAAAATCTTCACATTGAAGTTTTTTAATTTTAAACTTAACCTCGGTTTTACTTATATGGACTAATTAGTTTTTTACTTTTTAAATTCTTGTAACTATTTATTGACCTGTTTTAATTTAAACTAACTTAAAAAAACAGGAACTATCCGACAGGGTACTGTATTTTATTGAAATTTTAATAAACAAATTCAGTATCTGTTCTTATCAGCTTAATATCTGATACGGGTCCCATCGGGGCCCAAGATATTAAACTTATTTTTGGACGGCGGCGGAGAGGTCGGAGCTTGCTCCACCTCCGCCACGGGTTGGCCTGGTATTGCAGTTCTTCCAGGATCGGCCCACCTCGCTCAATGAATCTAAAATCAAACACCATTTATATATATATATATATATATATATATATATATTCCTGACGTCATAAGAGGGAAAGTCGTCATTGGCTAGTCATCATTTTGAAGATTCGGACGGATTTGTTTTGTAATTTTTACCTTAATTGTCGTACGTTACCAACGGTATGATTTTTTTAAGTCACTTTCGTTACTAACAGGAGACATGATTAGGAGTTCACAGCCGGCCGCTTTTCGACATTCGCGTTGGCAACACGTCTTCCCCTTTAAAAAAAAATTACCCCCTCCCAAACCATGGTAACTCCGTTCTCGAAACGGACACCATATAAGTTATTTACATCGAGTTACCTAGCGAGGATTGCGGTACTATCGCTGTAGAAATAGGGGACTGTTAAAAGCGGGATGGTTTGGAAAAAACGAGTTTTTGTGTTGCTGATGCCGGGGCGCGTACTACGCGGCAACCACGGTCAATTCGTAGTGCCATATCTCATGACACTTCTCTACAGCTATTCTGGTAAGCGTGCAGGAGGAAACTCCGTATGATCATGATCTTACTTTTTCTAATTATCGATTAAGCACGGTTCCATGTTGCCACTTATTAAAAAAAGACCCAGAGAAAACCGAAGATAAATTATCGCCTTGGCGAACTAGTTAGAAACAGCGTAAAAGAAAATATTTAACAATACACAAATTTTATTAAAAAGACTAAAATACCGCGTTAATGGAAAAAAAGAGGGATAGAGGAAGAGAGCAGCCACCGGCACGCCGTGTTCCCCGGTGGTCTCCCTCCCAAGAAATGACCCCACTCGACGCGGCTTACCGTCGTTGATGGGTCGAGAACCAATGTATTCCACGTGATATTACCGTTGACGGCTGAAAACGCTCGATGGCCGTCGATCTTTTTGTTTGAAATCAAGAAGTTGCCTTCTTTGGTCAGACGTGATGGTTATACACGCTGTCATCTCCAGCCACGAGCAATCTGCTTAAACATAATTATGAAATATATGAATGCTCAATCTCACTCTTTTTCTTTTTCAACCACCAAAGCCCCCTTTGCCGGTTATCGCTTCTCGGCCTTTTGGCTAAGATCAAAGTGTAGTATCTGTTCCCAGCTATTTCGCTGAAATCTTGGCCGAAAGGCCGTTAAGCGACGTTTACGCTTCTCAGCCTGTTCCTGCGATGCTGACTTACCTGCCGGTACTCTGACGTCTCTGTTCCTGTTCCTGTTTCTGCCGCTGCTGTTTCCGGTTCCTCTGCTGGTCCTGTTTCCGCTGCTGTTCCTGGTCCTGGTCCTGCTGACACTTACCTGTCGCTGCTGATCCTGGTCTCCACGCTGTATCCTGACTTGGCTGTTTCCTGCCACTGCTGCTTGACGCTGTTCCTTCCTGGGACTTGCCTTCATCCGACGATCCTCCCATAGCCATCATGGCTATGGAGGTGAAAAAACGCACTGCTCACCTTCAGGTCGACGCTGGATTCCTGGACGTCGCTCGGACCTTCCACGATAAGCTCGGCAGTGACTGCCTTGACACGCTACAACCTCTTGGTAAAGACAAGTTTTTAATAACTTTTACAACCCTGGCCTTCCTGCAACAGGCTCTCTCCTACAATGACCTCGTTATCAACGATAAACCTTGCCGACTCACCAGCGTCGAAGATGACGGCGTCTGGGTTACCATAAAAAACCTACCTCGCTGGATCCAATGGGACTCTGTCCTCACCACCATGAGACAGTATGGAACCATTAAAGCTCACCGTCTGGACGAGTACCCTCAACTGAAAGGACTCAAAAATGGAGACAGATCGGTAAAAATTAAAATTGAGAAACAAATACCCAATGTTGTTTTTTTTGGGCGTAGCCGAGCGCTAGTATATTACCAAGGGGTCGTGAAGAAGTGTTTCTTCTGCGACCAGGAGGGACATACGGCGTCCGCATGCGAGGCAAAAAAGGCCAGAAAGGAAGCAACCGAGAGGTCCGAGCACGTCCAGGAAGGGGAAAGCTTGGAAACCCAAGAAAAGATTGTGGCACCCAAGGAGCAAGAGCTCGCAACGGTATCAGCGGAATTGGCGGACCCACCCAGCGACCACCAGGAACCCCAGCCCAAGAAACGCAGCAACAGTACATATGTCCATCCGCAACAACTAGAGAAATTAAAGAACTATTCACAGGCAGAACTACGAGATTTTAGGGAATTCCTCGAGACTACCGAAACAATAGGCGACCGCAGGAAACAAGTGTATTTCGCGCTGATGAACAAGGAACAGGAAAAATTCTCCAAAAGACGAATGACCAACTCTCCAGGGAAATCAATAAAGAAAGGCAAGACAGAAGACGTTGAGAAGACATTCGCTAGCGCCACCAAAACCACACCGGAGCAAGATCTTTACGCAGATTACGTTACATACTGAATTTTTTAATTTTACTCAAATGTTTTAAAACCTGAAAAAATAGAAAAAAAGAAAACAAATACTTACCTTGATCGTATATGAACTTGGACACTCCTAGAAATTAGAAAATGTAAATACTTGATTTTTTTAGCTTATCCGACTTTGTTCGCGCTAATTTAACTAATTAAAAACGCGAACAAATATAACAAATGTAAAAATGTAAATATGTAAAATCAAACGAAGCTTTTAATAAACAATTAAAAGTATCTGTTCTTATCAGCTTAATATCTGATACGGGTCCCATCGGGGCCCAAGATATTAAACTTATTTTTGGACGGCGGCGGAGAGGTCGGAGCTTGCTCCACCTCCGCCACGGGTTGGCCTGGTATTGCAGTTCTTCCAGGATCGGCCCACCTCGCTCAATGAATCTAAAATCAAACACCATTTATATATATATATATATATATATATATATATATATATTCCTGACGTCATAAGAGGGAAAGTCGTCATTGGCTAGTCATCATTTTGAAGATTCGGACGGATTTGTTTTGTAATTTTTACCTTAATTGTCGTACGTTACCAACGGTATGATTTTTTTAAGTCACTTTCGTTACTAACAGGAGACATGATTAGGAGTTCACAGCCGGCCGCTTTTCGACATTCGCGTTGGCAACACGTCTTCCCCTTTAAAAAAAAATTACCCCCTCCCAAACCATGGTAACTCCGTTCTCGAAACGGACACCATATAAGTTATTTACATCGAGTTACCTAGCGAGGATTGCGGTACTATCGCTGTAGAAATAGGGGACTGTTAAAAGCGGGATGGTTTGGAAAAAACGAGTTTTTGTGTTGCTGATGCCGGGGCGCGTACTACGCGGCAACCACGGTCAATTCGTAGTGCCATATCTCATGACACTTCTCTACAGCTATTCTGGTAAGCGTGCAGGAGGAAACTCCGTATGATCATGATCTTACTTTTTCTAATTATCGATTAAGCACGGTTCCATGTTGCCACTTATTAAAAAAAGACCCAGAGAAAACCGAAGATAAATTATCGCCTTGGCGAACTAGTTAGAAACAGCGTAAAAGAAAATATTTAACAATACACAAATTTTATTAAAAAGACTAAAATACCGCGTTAATGGAAAAAAAGAGGGATAGAGGAAGAGAGCAGCCACCGGCACGCCGTGTTCCCCGGTGGTCTCCCTCCCAAGAAATGACCCCACTCGACGCGGCTTACCGTCGTTGATGGGTCGAGAACCAATGTATTCCACGTGATATTACCGTTGACGGCTGAAAACGCTCGATGGCCGTCGATCTTTTTGTTTGAAATCAAGAAGTTGCCTTCTTTGGTCAGACGTGATGGTTATACACGCTGTCATCTCCAGCCACGAGCAATCTGCTTAAACATATTTATGAAATATATGAATGCTCAATCTCACTCTTTTTCTTTTTCAACCACCAAAGCCCCCTTTGCCGGTTATCGCTTCTCGGCCTTTTGGCTAAGATCAAAGTGTAGTATCTGTTCCCAGCTATTTCGCTGAAATCTTGGCCGAAAGGCCGTCAAGCGACGTTTACGCTTCTCAGCCTGTTCCTGCGATGCTGACTTACCTGCCGGTACCCTGACGTCTCTGTTCCTGTTCCTGCTTCTGAAGCTACCGCTGCTGTTTCCGGTTCCTCTGCTGTTCCTGAATCCGCTGCTGTTCCTGGTCCTGCTGACACTTACCTGTCGCTGCTGTTCCTGGTCACTACGCCGTATCCTGACTTGGCTGATACCTGCCATTACTAATAGACGCCGTTCCTTCTTGGAACTTACCTCCACCTGACGACCTCTCCACAGCCTGTATGGCTGCTGAGGTGAAAAAGCGGACTGCCCGACTCGAAGTCGACGCTGGCTTCCTAGATGTCGCTCGAGCCTTCCTCGAAAAACTCGGAGACGAATCCATCGAAACACTACAACCTGTTGGTAAGGAGTCTTTCCTACTTACCTTCACTACCATGGCTTTCCTTCAGCAAGCGGTCTCCTATGGAGAAATAACAATCGGTAACAAGCCCTGTAGAGTCACCAGCGTAGAAGAGGACGGCGTCTGGTTGACGATAAAAAATTTACCTCCATGGATCCAATGGGACGCAATACTGACCAACCTTCGACAATACGGAGAAATAAAAGCACATCGATTAGAAGAATACAAAGAGCTTAAAGGGATCAAGAATGGCGACCGAGCGGTTAAAATAAAAATGAACCAAACTATACCAAATGTGCTGTACTTCGGACGTAGCCGGGCCCTCGTATACTATACTGGGGTTGCGAAGAAATGCTTTTATTGTGAGCAGGAGGGGCACGTTGCCTCTAACTGCGTAAAAAAGATACCCCAGATGACCGAGAAGACAAAAACCGGAACCAAAGACGACTTACCCAAAGATCCTGAAATAACCAGAAGCTCAACACCTACACTTACCAACGCCACCACTCACGACGATAACCTGAAAGAAAAACAAGAAAAACGAACAAGCCAAATACCCATACTTACCTCTGCCAACGAATCAAAAAGCTCTGAAGAGAGCTGGTCACTAACATCACCAGAACCATCCAAGAAAAACGCAGAACCTACAGTCCCGACCAGTCAATACGCCGACGCTCTGAAATCTCCACCACATAAGGAACCTGAACCTGAACCTGAACCAGAAGTGGCAATTTATGCCCGCTATTGGGATTTTGATGTTATGACGAAATCCGAAATTGAAGATTTCTGCCGGCGCGCTAAAGCATTAACCTCCAAGAAAAAGCTAATCATGGACTGGCGGGATAACACTCTAGTGATGGCCGAGAGAACCCTCCATAATCGCTCCAAAAGAAGTCAAAGTCCCCTAGATGTAAGAGACCCTAAGAAAGGGAAAAATATTTCATAAAATTTAACTTTTAAATTTTTGACTTAGCTTCCAGCTCGTTTTTAAATTTTCCAATGTAAATTTTTATTTTAACGAATGTTCGCGTTAACTTAAATAATTAAAACCGCGAACAATAATGTCATATATGTATATAGTTTGTATCAAAACGACCTTTTAATAAACTATTAAAAGTATCTGTTCTTATCAGCTTAATATCTGATACGGGTCCCATCGGGGCCCAAGATATTAAACTTATTTTTGGACGGCGGCGGAGAGGTCGGAGCTTGCTCCACCTCCGCCACGGGTTGGCCTGGTATTGCAGTTCTTCCAGGATCGGCCCACCTCGCTCAATGAATCTAAAATCAAACACCATTTATATATATATATATATATATATATATATATATTCCTGACGTCATAAGAGGGAAAGTCGTCATTGGCTAGTCATCATTTTGAAGATTCGGACGGATTTGTTTTGTAATTTTTACCTTAATTGTCGTACGTTACCAACGGTATGATTTTTTTAAGTCACTTTCGTTACTAACAGGAGACATGATTAGGAGTTCACAGCCGGCCGCTTTTCGACATTCGCGTTGGCAACACGTCTTCCCCTTTAAAAAAAAATTACCCCCTCCCAAACCATGGTAACTCCGTTCTCGAAACGGACACCATATAAGTTATTTACATCGAGTTACCTAGCGAGGATTGCGGTACTATCGCTGTAGAAATAGGGGACTGTTAAAAGCGGGATGGTTTGGAAAAAACGAGTTTTTGTGTTGCTGATGCCGGGGCGCGTACTACGCGGCAACCACGGTCAATTCGTAGTGCCATATCTCATGACACTTCTCTACAGCTATTCTGGTAAGCGTGCAGGAGGAAACTCCGTATGATCATGATCTTACTTTTTCTAATTATCGATTAAGCACGGTTCCATGTTGCCACTTATTAAAAAAAGACCCAGAGAAAACCGAAGATAAATTATCGCCTTGGCGAACTAGTTAGAAACAGCGTAAAAGAAAATATTTAACAATACACAAATTTTATTAAAAAGACTAAAATACCGCGTTAATGGAAAAAAAGAGGGATAGAGGAAGAGAGCAGCCACCGGCACGCCGTGTTCCCCGGTGGTCTCCCTCCCAAGAAATGACCCCACTCGACGCGGCTTACCGTCGTTGATGGGTCGAGAACCAATGTATTCCACGTGATATTACCGTTGACGGCTGAAAACGCTCGATGGCCGTCGATCTTTTTGTTTGAAATCAAGAAGTTGCCTTCTTTGGTCAGACGTGATGGTTATACACGCTGTCATCTCCAGCCACGAGCAATCTGCTTAAACATATTTATGAAATATATGAATGCTCAATCTCACTCTTTTTCTTTTTCAACCACCAAAGCCCCCTTTGCCGGTTATCGCTTCTCGGCCTTTTGGCTAAGATCAAAGTGTAGTATCTGTTTTCAATAGTGCTATACCGAGATCTTAGTCGGGGGGCGAGAAGTGTTTCTACGCCTTTAAAGGCGAGTGTTCCTGCCTTGCCGCATGAGTTGTTCCAGTGCCGATCCATTCTGCTGCTATCCTGACGCTGTTCCTGAAAGTACTTACCTGGTACTTACCTGCCGTTCCTGCTGACGTGCTCCATCGACGCTGCTCCTGCTTGGGGCTTCTCTCACCAGACGACACTCTCCTAGCCTGAAATGGCTACGGAGGAGAAAAAAAGAACGGCTCGGCTGGAAGTCGATGCCGGCTTCCTAGACGTGGCTCAGACCATCTACGACCACCTTGGACCTAAGAGTATAGATACTCTACAACCTATGGGTAAAGAAATTTACTTGATAACGTTTACGACCCTGGCCTTTCTCCAGCAAGCACTCTCCTGTGATGACCTAAAAACGAATGGAAAAAAATGGAAACTTACCTCAATGGATGATGAAGGGATTTGGATTACAGTCAAGAACCTACCAAAGTGGATCCAATGGGATGCAGTTATCAGTACCCTCCGACAGTATGGTAACGTTAAAACCTACCGCTTCGATGAATATCCCCAGCTGAAAGGTGTAAAAAACGGAGACCGTTCGGTCAAAATCATAATGGAAAAATCGATTCCCAACGTTTTGTTTTTCGGGCGTAGCCGCGCATTAGTTTACTATCGAGGCGTAGTAAAAAAATGTTTCTTTTGTGAAGAAGAAGGTCACATGGCTTCATCCTGTGAAAAAAAGAAGTCACCACAAGCAGAAAGACACCCAATTCAGCTTGAGGGCCAGGGTCTGTCTCCGAACCTCGAGCCCGAGAACGTCCAGACGCCATTAGCCGATGACAACCCGACAGCAATATCAAAACCGCAGAATGTAGCCGACTCCAGTAAACCTGACCAAGAGGCCGAGGTCGCCAACCTAGAAGAAAATCAAGTAAACCAACCAAGTAAACCACAAATACTTACCACATCTGACGACTCCAGAGGCTCTGAAGAGAGCTGGACGTTGATGTCACCGGAACCTTCCAACAAGAACGCAGCACCTCCAGTCCAAACCAGCCAATACTCCGATGCCCTGAAAAATCCGCCACAACCTAACGAACCTGAAAATAAACCTGAAGCACCAAACAGTGAACCTAATCATACCGACTCCGAGACTAGCGACAACGAGACCACTACAACTACCGGGCCCAGGTGGGATCCAACTACCTGGACGAATGTTACGAGACCCGACCTTACAAAACTTACCAGAACGGAGCTTCAAATCCTCCACAAGCGTGTTGCAATGGAACCTTCCTCACATTGCAACCAGATGAACATAAGCCTCGACAGTTTCCAAGAGGAGATTGAAGAGCTCCTCAACAGCTACTCCAAACGTAGAAGAAGCACCACTCCCGTAAAAACATCAAAAAAAGGGAAACCTTCTCGGTAAAATTTAATTTTAAATTTTTAACTTTAACTATACTTATTTTTATGCGCAACATTGTTTACTCAACCCGTAATGTTTTCTTTTTTTTTAAACCTGAAAAAAAAAATGGAAATAAATTAATTATATACCTAGGATCTATAACAAAAAAGTATACTTACCTTGCTTGATTATGAACGTGGACACCCCTAGAAAGTTTAAATATTAATACTTATGTAAATACTTGTTTTTTTAGGTTTATCCGACTTGTTCGCGATAATTTAATTAATTAAAACGCGAACAAATATAACAAATGTACAAATGTAAATATGTAAAATCAAACGAAGCTTTTAATAAACAATTAAAAGTATCTGTTCTTATCAGCTTAATATCTGATACGGGTCCCATCGGGGCCCAAGATATTAAACTTATTTTTGGACGGCGGCGGAGAGGTCGGAGCTTGCTCCACCTCCGCCACGGGTTGGCCTGGTATTGCAGTTCTTCCAGGATCGGCCCACCTCGCTCAATGAATCTAAAATCAAACACCATTTATATATATATATATATATATATATATATATATATATTCCTGACGTCATAAGAGGGAAAGTCGTCATTGGCTAGTCATCATTTTGAAGATTCGGACGGATTTGTTTTGTAATTTTTACCTTAATTGTCGTACGTTACCAACGGTATGATTTTTTTAAGTCACTTTCGTTACTAACAGGAGACATGATTAGGAGTTCACAGCCGGCCGCTTTTCGACATTCGCGTTGGCAACACGTCTCCCCCTTTAAAAAAAATTACCCCCTCCCAAACCATGGTAACTCCGTTCTCGAAACGGACACCATATAAGTTATTTACATCGAGTTACCTAGCGAGGATTGCGGTACTATCGCTGTAGAAATAGGGGACTGTTAAAAGCGGGATGGTTTGGAAAAAACGAGTTTTTGTGTTGCTGATGCCGGGGCGCGTACTACGCGGCAACCACGGTCAATTCGTAGTGCCATATCTCATGACACTTCTCTACAGCTGTTCTGGTAAGCGTGCAGGAGGAAACTCCGTATGATTATGATCTTACTTTTTCTAATTATCGATTAAGCACGGTTCATGTTGCCACTTATTAAAAAAAGACCCAGAGAAAACCGAAGATAAATTATCGCCTTGGCGAACTAGTTAGAAACAGCGTAAAAGAAAATATTTAAAAATACACAAATTTTATTAAAAAGACTCAAATACCGCGTTAATGGAAAACAAGAGGGAGAGAGGAAGAGAGCAGCCACCGGCACGCCGTGTTCCCCGGTGGTCTCCCTCCCAAGAAATGACCCCACTCGACGCGGCTTACCGTCGTTGATGGGTCGAGAACCAATGTATTCCACGTGATATTACCGTTGACGGCTGAAAACGCTCGATGGCCGTCGATCTTTTTGTTTGAAATCAAGAAGTTGCCTTCTTTGGTCAGACGTGATGGTTATACACGCTGTCATCTCCAGCCACGAGCAATCTGCTTAAACATAATTATGAAATATATGAATGCTCAATCTCACTCTTTTTCTTTTTCAACCACCAAAGCCCCCTTTGCCGGTTATCGCTTCTCGGCCTTTTGGCTAAGATCAAAGTGTAGTATCTGTTCCCAGCTATTTCGCTGAAATCTTGGCCGAAAGGCCGTTAAGCGAGTTTCCCAGCTATACAGCTAGTTCCTGCGATGCTGACTTACCTGCCGGTATCCTGACGTTCCTGTTCCTGTTCCTGCTTCTGAAGCTGCCGCTGCTGTTTCCGGTTCCTCTGCTGTTCCTGATTCCGCTGCTGCTCCTGGTCCTGGTCCTGCCGAGACTTACCTGTCGCTGCTGTTCCTGGTCACTACGCCGTATCCTGACTTGGCTGACTCCTGCCATTACCTTTTGACGCCGTTCCTTCTTGGGACTTACCTTCAACCGACGACCTTTCCACAGCCTTAATGGCTGCAGAGGTAAAAAAACGGACTGCCCGGCTTGAAGTCGACGCCGGATTCCTGGACGTCGCTCGGACCTTCTACGATAAACTTGGACCTCAGTGCTTGGAGACTCTTCAACCTGTGGGTAAAAATTGCTTCTTACTTACCTTTACCACTCTGGCCTTCCTCCAGCAAGCTGTCTCCTATGGGGAGTTAGTTATAAATGGAAAACCCTGCACGATAACCAGCATCGACGACGACGGTGTCTGGTTAACCATCAAGAACCTGCCCTCCTGGATCCAATGGGACGCCATACTAACAACTCTCAGACACTACGGAACCATCAAAGCTCACAGACTAGACGAATACCCCGAACTAAAAGGACTAAAAAACGGCGACCGCTCTGTAAAAATAATCATGTCTAAAACCATCCCTAATGTTCTCTTTTTTGGCCGAAGCAGGGCATTAGTCTACTACACAGGGGTCGTAAAAAAATGTTTTTTTTGCGACCAAGAAGGCCACAACTCCTCGACTTGTGAAGCAAAACGAGCTAAGCAAGAAGAGCGGAATCAACCCATGGAGGAAGGTCAGAAAGAGTCTCCAAAGGAAAAACCCGAGCACGTCCAGGAGACAGTCGACAACACTTCAGCTAAGGAGCAATTACCCATAGCAAAAGCGGCAACATCGCAGGGAACACCACCAAGCGACCACCAGGAATCCCAGCCCACGAATCGTTACGACACTCTGCATGCCACTCCGAAAGAACTAGAGATCTTAAAGAACTATTCACAAAAGGAACTACAAGGATACACGAAATACATCGAGACAACTGACGCTATAACAGACAGGAGGAGGCAGATGTTGTTAACACTCATCAGCAAGGAACAAGAAAAATTTTCGAAACGACGCTTGACCAATTCTCCAGGAAAATCAGCTAAGAAAGGAAAGACCCAGAACGAGGAGAAGAAGTCATTCGCCAGCGCCAAAAGCACACCCGAACAAGATATATATGCAGAATACGTAACATACTGAATTTTGCACATATGTTTCTAATACACTTTTAATATATTTTTTTAAAATGTATTTTAGTGTATTATTCACATATTTTATTCGTCACCTTTAAATTTTAAAATTAAGTTTTTTATCTCGATTATTTCTTAGTGTTTTGTTTTAAAGTTTTTAACTTTACATAACTCTCACTGTTTAAACCCTGCAAAAAAGAAAAAAATAATTATATGCTTAATAACTATACTTACCTTGATCGACTATGAACTTGACTTTTGTTCGCGATAATTTAATTAAGTAAAACGCGAACAAATACAACAAACGTAAACATGTAAAAACTGTAAAATTAACGAAGCTTTTAATAAACAATTAAAAGTATCTGTTCTTATCAGCTTAATATCTGATACGGGTCCCATCGGGGCCCAAGATAATAAACTTATTTTTGGACGGCGGCGGAGAGGTCGGAGCTTGCTCCACCTCCGCCACGGGTTGGCCTGGTATTGCAGTTCTTCCAGGATCGGCCCACCTCGCTCAATGAATCTAAAATCAAACACCATTTATATATATATATATATATATATATATATATATATATATATATATATATTCCTGACGTCATAAGAGGGAAAGTCGTCATTGGCTAGTAGATCATTTTGAAGATTCGGACGGATTTGTTTTGTAATTTTTACCTTAATTGTCGTACGTTACCAACGGTATGATTTTTTTAAGTCACTTTCGTTACTAACAGGAGACATGATTAGGAGTTCACAGCCGGCCGCTTTTCGACATTCGCGTTGGCAACACGTCTTCCCCTTTAAAAAAAATTACCCCCTCCCAAACCATGGTAACTCCGTTCTCGAAACGGACACCATATAAGTTATTTACATCGAGTTACCTAGCGAGGATTGCGGTACTATCGCTGTAGAAATAGGGGACTGTTAAAAGCGGGATGGTTTGGAAAAAACGAGTTTTTGTGTTGCTGATGCCGGGGCGCGTACTACGCGGCAACCACGGTCAATTCGTAGTGCCATATCTCATGACACTTCTCTACAGCTGTTCTGGTAAGCGTGCAGGAGGAAACTCCGTATGATTATGATCTTACTTTTTCTAATTATCGATTAAGCACGGTTCATGTTGCCACTTATTAAAAAAAGACCCAGAGAAAACCGAAGATAAATTATCGCCTTGGTGAACTAGTTAGAAACAGCGTAAAAGAAAATATTTAAAAATACACAAATTTTATTAAAAAGACTCAAATACCGCGTTAATGGAAAACAAGAGGGAGAGAGGAAGAGAGCAGCCACCGGCACGCCGTGTTCCCCGGTGGTCTCCCTCCCAAGAAATGACCCCACTCGACGCGGCTTACCGTCGTTGATGGGTCGAGAACCAATGTATTCCACGTGATATTACCGTTGACGGCTGAAAACGTCGATGGCCGTCGATCTTTTTGTTTGAAATCAAGAAGTTGCCTTCTTTGGTCAGACGTGATGGTTATACACGCTGTCATCTCCAGCCACGAGCAATCTGCTTAAACATAATTATGAAATATATGAATGCTCAATCTCACTCTTTTTCTTTTTCAACCACCAAAGCCCCCTTTGCCGGTTATCGCTTCTCGGCCTTTTGGCTAAGATCAAAGTGTAGTATCTGTTCCCAGCTATTTCGCTGAAATCTTGGCCGAAAGGCCGTTAAGCGACGTATACGCTTCTCAGCCTGTTCCTGTGATGATGACTTACCTGCCGGTTTCCTGACGTGCCTGTTCCTGTTCCTGCTTCCGAAGCTGCCGCTGCTGTTCCTGGTTCCGTTGCTGATCCTGGTTCCGCTGCTGTTCCTGGTCCTGGTTCCGCTGCTATTTACCTGTCGCTGCTGTTCCGGACGTCTACGCTGTATCCTGACCTGGCTGGCTTTTGCCATTGCTACTTGACGCTGTTCCTTCCTGGGACCTAAATTCACCTGACGATCTCTCCATAGCCAGGATGGCTATGGAGGTGAGAAAACGAACTGCTCGACTGGACGTCGTCGCCGGCTTCCTGGAAGTCGCTCAGGCTTTCCACGAGAAGCTCGGTCCTGAATCCATCGAGACGTTGCAACCTGTTGGTAAGGAGGCATTCTTACTTACCTTCGCAACCCTTGCCTTTCTACAGCAAGCGGTCTCTTACGGAGAACTAACAATCGGCAACAAGACCTGCAGAGTCACCAGCGTCGAGGATGATGGCGTCTGGCTGACGATCAAGAATTTACCACCATGGATCCAATGGGACGCCATATTGACAACCCTACGTCAGTACGGCGAAATAAAGGCTCATCGTTTAGATGAATATAAAGAACTAAAAGGAGTTAAAAATGGAGACAGAGCGGTAAAAATACGAATAACTCAAACTATACCTAATGTCCTTTATTTCGGCCGCAGTCGGGCTCTGGTCTACTATCCCGGCGTTTCAAAGAAATGCTTCTTCTGTGACCAGGAGGGGCACTTTGCCTCTGCCTGTGTCGCAAAGAAGGAAAAGACGGCAGACAAGCCGGTAGCCAAAAAAGACTTACCCAAAGATCCTGAACCACACCGAAGTTCCACATCTGCTCTTGCCAACGCCACCACACTAGAAAACAACCTGGAAGAAAATCAAGAACCCCAAACCAGCAAATCACCCATACTTACCGCATCCGACGACTCCAAAAGCTCTGAAGAGAGCTGGACTTTAACATCACCAGAACCATACAAGAGAAACGCAGAACCTCCAGTTCAAACAAGCCAATACGCCGACGCCTTGAAATCTCCACCACATCACGATGACCTAGAACCCGAAAGCGAACCCGAATCCATTGATTCCGACAACAACTCAAGACCCCGATTTAATCCATCACAGTGGAATTATACCGATCCGTCACAACTACATTTACATCTATTGAGGAAATCCGAACTTCAAGCCCTTCTTGCAAAAATCAACTCCAGAGCACCCTCACGTTCACCAGTCCTAACCAAACGAGCAGAAGACCAAGCGGCACAAATCATCGAACTTTTAAAAAACTATCCAAAGAGACGACGTAGTAAAACTCCAGAAAAAGAAGTGAAAAAAGGCAAAAATATGTTTTAAATTTAATTTTTAAATTTTCACATAGTTCTTCACTCGATTTTTTTACAATGTTTATTTTTATCTTTTAACGACTGTTCGCGCTAATTTAAATTAAGTTAAAACGCGAACAAATAACTTGAATGTAATTTTTGTAACGAAACGAATCTTTTAATAAACTATTAAAAGTATCTGTTCTTATCAGCTTAATATCTGATACGGGTCCCATCGGGGCCCAAGATATTAAACTTATTTTTGGACGGCGGCGGAGAGGTCGGAGCTTGCTCCACCTCCGCCACGGGTTGGCCTGGTATTGCAGTTCTTCCAGGATCGGCCCACCTCGCTCAATGAATCTAAAATCAAACACCATTTATATATATATATATATATATATATATATATATATATATATATATATATATATATATATATATATATTCCTGACGTCATAAGAGGGAAAGTCGTCATTGGCTAGTAGATCATTTTGAAGATTCGGACGGATTTGTTTTGTAATTTTTACCTTAATTGTCGTACGTTACCAACGGTATGATTTTTTTAAGTCACTTTCGTTACTAACAGGAGACATGATTAGGAGTTCACAGCCGGCTGCTTTTCGACATTCGCGTTGGCAACACGTCTTCCCCTTTAAAAAAATTACCCCCTCCCAAACCATGGTAACTCCGTTCTCGAAACGGACACCATATAATTTATTTACATCGAGTTACCTAGCGAGGATTGCGGTACTATCGCTGTAGAAATAGGGGACTGTTAAAAGCGGGATGGTTTGGAAAAAACGAGTTTTTGTGTTGCTGATGCCGGGGCGCGTACTACGCGGCAACCACGGTCAATTCGTAGTGCCATATCTCATGACACTTCTCTACAGCTGTTCTGGTAAGCGTGCAGGAGGAAACTCCGTATGATTATGATCTTACTTTTTCTAATTATCGATTAAGCACGGTTCATGCTGCCACTTATTAAAAAAAGACCCAGAGAAAACCGAAGATAAATTATCGCCTTGGCGAACTAGTTAGAAACAGCGTAAAAGAAAATATTTAAAAATACACAAATTTTACTAAAAAGACTCAAATACCGCGTTAATGGAAAACAAGAGGGAGAGAGGAAGAGAGCAGCCACCGACACGCCGTGTTCCCCGGTGGTCTCCCTCCCAAGAAATGACCCCACTCGACGCGGCTTACCGTCGTTGATGGGTCGAGAACCAATGTATTCCACGTGATATTACCGTTGACGGCTGAAAACGCTCGATGGCCGTAAATCTTTTTGTTTGAAATCAAGAAGTTGCCTTCTTTGGTCAGACGTGATGGTTATACACGCTGTCATCTCCAGCCACGAGCAATCTGCTTAAACATAATTATGAAATATATGAATGCTCAATCTCACTCTTTTTCTTTTTCAACCACCAAAGCCCCCTTTGCCGGTTATCGCTTCTCGGCCTTTTGGCTAAGATCAAAGTGTAGTATCTGTTTTCAATAGTGCTATACCGAGATCTTAGTCGGGGGGCGAGAAGTGTTTCTACGCCTTTAAAGGCGAGTGTTCCTGCCTTGCCGCATGAGTTGTTCCAGTGCCGATCCATTCTGCTGCTATCCTGACGCTGTTCCTGAAAGTACTTACCTGGTACTTACCTGCCGTTCCTGCTGACGTGCTCCATCGACGCTGCTCCTGCTTGGGGCTTCTCTCACCAGACGACACTCTCCTAGCCTGAAATGGCTACGGAGGAGAAAAAAAGAACGGCTCGGCTGGAAGTCGATGCCGGCTTCCTAGACGTGGCTCAGACCATCTACGACCACCTTGGACCTAAGAGTATAGATACTCTACAACCTATGGGTAAAGAAATTTACTTGATAACGTTTACGACCCTGGCCTTTCTCCAGCAAGCACTCTCCTGTGATGACCTAAAAACGAATGGAAAAAAATGGAAACTTACCTCAATGGATGATGAAGGGATTTGGATTACAGTCAAGAACCTACCAAAGTGGATCCAATGGGATGCAGTTATCAGTACCCTCCGACAGTATGGTAACGTTAAAACCTATCGCTTCGATGAATATCCCCAGCTGAAAGGTGTAAAAAACGGAGACCGTTCGGTCAAAATCATAATGGAAAAATCGATTCCCAACGTTTTGTTTTTCGGGCGTAGCCGCGCATTAGTTTACTATCGAGGCGTAGTAAAAAAATGTTTCTTTTGTGAAGAAGAAGGTCACATGGCTTCATC
The DNA here is from genome assembly GCF_980474605.1 of Leiobunum rupestre. Taxonomy (NCBI): domain Eukaryota; kingdom Metazoa; phylum Arthropoda; class Arachnida; order Opiliones; family Sclerosomatidae; genus Leiobunum; species Leiobunum rupestre. Next base: position 55,041,241 of record NC_143392.1, on the reverse strand, counting down.
CTGTGAAAAAAAGAAGTCACCACAAGCAGAAAGACACCCAATTCAGCTTGAGGGCCAGGGTCTGTCTCCGAACCTCGAGCCCGAGAACGTCCAGACGCCATTAGCCGATGACAACCCGACAGCAATATCAAAACCGCAGAATGTAGCCGACTCCAGTAAACCTGACCAAGAGGCCGAGGTCGCCAACCTAGAAGAAAATCAAGTAAACCAACCAAGTAAACCACAAATACTTACCACATCTGACGACTCCAGAGGCTCTGAAGAGAGCTGGACGTTGATGTCACCGGAACCTTCCAACAAGAACGCAGCACCTCCAGTCCAAACCAGCCAATACTCCGATGCCCTGAAAAATCCGCCACAACCTAACGAACCTGAAAATAAACCTGAAGCACCAAACAGTGAACCTAATCATACCGACTCCGAGACTAGCGACAACGAGACCACTACAACTACCGGGCCCAGGTGGGATCCAACTACCTGGACGAATGTTACGAGACCCGACCTTACAAAACTTACCAGAACGGAGCTTCAAATCCTCCACAAGCGTGTTGCAATGGAACCTTCCTCACATTGCAACCAGATGAACATAAGCCTCGACAGTTTCCAAGAGGAGATTGAAGAGCTCCTCAACAGCTACTCCAAACGTAGAAGAAGCACCACTCCCGTAAAAACATCAAAAAAAGGGAAACCTTCTCGGTAAAATTTAATTTTAAATTTTGAACTTTAACTATACTTATTTTTATGCGCAACATTGTTTACTCAACCCGTAATGTTTTCTTTTTTTTTTAAACCTGAAAAAAAAAATGGAAATAAATTAATTATATACCTAGGATCTATAACAAAAAAAGTATACTTACCTTGCTTGATTATGAACGTGGACACCCCTAGAAAGTTTAAATATTAATACTTATGTAAATACTTGTTTTTTTAGGTTTATCCGACTTGTTCGCGATAATTTAATTAATTAAAACGCGAACAAATATAACAAATGTACAAATGTAAATATGTAAAATCAAACGAAGCTTTTAATAAACAATTAAAAGTATCTGTTCTTATCAGCTTAATATCTGATACGGGTCCCATCGGGGCCCAAGATATTAAACTTATTTTTGGACGGCGGCGGAGAGGTCGGAGCTTGCTCCACCTCCGCCACGGGTTGGCCTGGTATTGCAGTTCTTCCAGGATCGGCCCACCTCGCTCAATGAATCTAAAATCAAACACCATTTATATATATATATATATATATATTCCTGACGTCATAAGAGGGAAAGTCGTCATTGGCTAGTAGATCATTTTGAAGATTCGGACGGATTTGTTTTGTAATTTTTACCTTAATTGTCGTACGTTACTAACGGTATGATTTTTTTAAGTCACTTTCGTTACTAACAGGAGACATGATTAGGAGTTCACAGCCGGCCGCTTTTCGACATTCGCGTTGGCAACACGTCTTCCCCTTTAAAAAAAATTACCCCCTCCCAAACCATGGTAACTCCGTTCTCGAAACGGACACCAAATAAGTTATTTACATCGAGTTACCTAGCGAGGATTGCGGTACTATCGCTGTAGAAATAGGGGACTGTTAAAAGCGGGATGGTTTGGAAAAAACGAGTTTTTGTGTTGCTGATGCCGGGGCGCGTACTACGCGGCAACCACGGTCAATTCGTAGTGCCATATCTCATGACACTTCTCTACAGCTGTTCTGGTAAGCGTGCAGGAGGAAACTCCGTATGATTATGATCTTACTTTTTCTAATTATCGATTAAGCACGGTTCATGTTGCCACTTATTAAAAAAAGACCCAGAGAAAACCGAAGATAAATTATCGCCTTGGCGAACTAGTTAGAAACAGCGTAAAAGAAAATATTTAAAAATACACAAATTTTATTAAAAAGACTCAAATACCGCGTTAATGGAAAACAATAGGGAGAGAGGAAGAGAGCAGCCACCGGCACGCCGTGTTCCCCGGTGGTCTCCCTCCCAAGAAATGACCCCACTCGACGCGGCTTACCGTCGTTGATGGGTCGAGAACCAATGTATTCCACGTGATATTACCGTTGACGGCTGAAAACGCTCGATGGCCGTCGATCTTTTTGTTTGAAATCAAGAAGTTGCCTTCTTTGGTCAGACGTGATGGTTATACACGCTGTCATCTCCAGCCACGAGCAATCTGCTTAAACATAATTATGAAATATATGAATGCTCAATCTCACTCTTTTTCTTTTTCAACCACCAAAGCCCCCTTTGCCGGTTATCGCTTCTCGGCCTTTTGGCTAAGATCAAAGTGTAGTATCTGTTTCCTATATCAGTTCTATACCGCGATCTTAGTCTAAGCCGAGAAGTGTTTATACGCCTTTAAGGCGAGTTATACGTGCCTGCTCGTCTACCTGCCAAGCTGATTCGGCATTCTACACCGACCCAGTTCCTGTGCCAGTTGAAGTTCCTGTTCCTGCTCCTGCGTTCCAGTCGCTGTTTGGTTCACCCCAGCGGTTCCTGAGTATCCGGTTTCCGCTTCGGCGGTCACCACCATCGTCGCCATGCCTGCCGTGTCGTCGCTGCCGTGTAAACCACAGTCCGAGCCTTCGTCCTCCAAGAAGGCCACGGCAAGAATCAAGTTCGACGGGGTCAATGTAGAAGATTTGGCTGTAGCTCTTTTCGACTGCATTGGCCCCAAGAGTATCACCGTCTTCCAGATGATTGGAAAAGCGGAATGCCAGATCACCTTTAAAGATGCTTTCTGCTATCAGAAGGCTGTGGATGCCGGCATTATTGTCGGTGACAAGCACCTCAACATCGTTGGAGTCGCCGATCCGGTTACGCAGATAACAATCAAGGATGCTCCCAGCTGGTGGGAGCTACCCTTTCTGAAATCTGCCTTAAAGAATTATTGTGAGGTACTCTCAGAAACATGGGAAACATTTCAAAAAGGCCCGTTAAAAGACGTCCGCAATGGAAATCGGCGGCTAGAAGTAAAGATCAAGAGTCCAATCCCGAACCTGATGACCATCAGCGGGCATCGCATCCAACTTGTCTATCAAGGTGTCCAGCGAATGTGTTTTTACTGCCGTAAAGACAGTCATCAGGTTCGGGATTGCCCGAAGAAGAAAAAGAAAAAGGCGCAATCAGCTCCAGAAGATTCGGACATCCAAGGGCATATTCCAGCCCCCGAAGACACTGGCAACTTACGAAACTCGACCCCAGCACCACTGGCAGAACGGGAAACCGCTACCGATGCTGCTGACCATCAAGAACAGATGGACGAATCTATACCAGAAGTAGGGTGTTTTGAGGGGGGTGAAGATGGCTGGAGTCTCTCTTCGCCAAAGTCTTCCCTTAAAGCATCTGAATTGCCAAAAATGTCTAACGGCTACGCAAACGCTGTGAAGACTCCGCCACAGCGCACACCCGTTCCAGAGTCATCTCCCAACTCGAAACACCCAGTATACGAGAGTCCGATCTACGAACGAGATTGGCAGTTTGCAGAAATGACCGATTGCGAAATAGAGAACTTTTGCCAGCGTGCAGGAAACTTTGTCACGGAGTCACCTGAGCTACTCAGATGGCGTGAAGAATTCTTAACTGAGGCACGTCAAACTTTGCAGACTCGCAGGAAACGAGTACAGACTTCCCCATCAGGAACATTTACCAAAAAAGGGAAAAAATAGGCCCTTATGGTGATATGTAAATATGTTTTTAAATTACTTTCTTAGTTTTAAATACGCTTTTATTGTAAATTTTAACTTTACAATTTTAAAAGTTATTTTTATATATATTTTAAAAGATTATTGTATGCTTAATATGAATAACTCACCTGATACGTACCGCGGAACCTGTTTACCCTGTAAAAGAAAATTTAAAAATTATTTAGAACCTATTGTTAAAAAAAAAACTTACCTGATATACTTACCTTGAAAACTGTAGAACCTGAAAAACAAAAAGAAAAAATTAGAATTGTATGCTTAAATTTAAATTAATTTATAGGATACTAATACCTGAAGTAAATTATATTTACTTACCTTCACTCGACTTGTAGATAACTGTAAATAGTATTGTAAATTATCGCGTCTAATTTTATTTTTGGAACGACAAGTATTTTTACGCTCGTTTAGCGCTTTGACTGATGTATGCAACAATCCATTTTTTGTTTAATACAGTGTTCGCGATAATTTAAATTTTTTAATAACGCGGACACTTGTAACCTTGACAACGAATTTTAAATAAACAAATTCAGTATCTGTTCTTATCAGCTTAATATCTGATACGGGTCCCATCGGGGCCCAAGATATTAAACTTATTTTTGGACGGCGGCGGAGAGGTCGGAGCTTGCTCCACCTCCGCCACGGGTTGGCCTGGTATTGCAGTTCTTCCAGGATCGGCCCACCTCGCTCAATGAATCTAAAATCAAACACCATTTATATATATATATATATATATATATATATATATATATATATATTCCTGACGTCATAAGAGGGAAAGTCGTCATTGGCTAGTAGATCATTTTGAAGATTCGGACGGATTTGTTTTGTAATTTTTACCTTAATTGTCGTACGTTACCAACGGTATGATTTTTTTAAGTCACTTTCGTTACTAACAGGAGACATGATTAGGAGTTCACAGCCGGCCGCTTTTCGACATTCGCGTTGGCAACACGTCTTCCCCTTTAAAAAAAATTACCCCCTCCCAAACCATGGTAACTCCGTTCTCGAAACGGACACCATATAAGTTATTTACATCGAGTTACCTAGCGAGGATTGCGGTACTATCGCTGTAGAAATAGGGGACTGTTAAAAGCGGGATGGTTTGGAAAAAACGAGTTTTTGTGTTGCTGATGCCGGGGCGCGTACTACGCGGCAACCACGGTCAATTCGTAGTGCCATATCTCATGACACTTCTCTACAGCTGTTCTGGTAAGCGTGCAGGAGGAAACTCCGTATGATTATGATCTTACTTTTTCTAATTATCGATTAAGCACGGTTCATGTTGCCACTTATTAAAAAAAGACCCAGAGAAAACCGAAGATAAATTATCGCCTTGGCGAACTAGTTAGAAACAGCGTAAAAGAAAATATTTAAAAATACACAAATTTTATTAAAAAGACTCAAATACCGCGTTAATGGAAAACAAGAGGGAGAGAGGAAGAGAGCAGCCACCGGCACGCCGTGTTCCCCGGTGGTCTCCCTCCCAAGAAATGACCCCACTCGACGCGGCTTACCGTCGTTGATGGGTCGAGAACCAATGTATTCCACGTGATATTACCGTTGACGGCTGAAAACGCTCGATGGCCGTCGATCTTTTTGTTTGAAATCAAGAAGTTGCCTTCTTTGGTCAGACGTGATGGTTATACACGCTGTCATCTCCAGCCACGAGCAATCTGCTTAAACATAATTATGAAATATATGAATGCTCAATCTCACTCTTTTTCTTTTTCAACCACCAAAGCCCCCTTTGCCGGTTATCGCTTCTCGGCCTTTTGGCTAAGATCAAAGTGTAGTATCTGTTCCCAGCTATTTCGCTGAAATCTTGGCCGAAAGGCCGATAAGCGAGTTCTCCAGCTATACAGCTAGTTCCTGCGATGCTGACTTACCTGCCGGTATCCTGACGTTCCTGTTCCTGTTCCTGCTTCTGAAGCTGCCGCTGCTGTTTCCGGTTCCTCTGCTGTTCCTGATTCCGCTGCTGTTTCCGGTTCCTCTGCTGTTCCTGATTCCGCTGCTGTTCCTGGTCCTGGTCCTGCTGACACTTACCTGTCGCTGCTGTTCCTGGTCACTACGACGTATCCTGACTTGGCTGATTCCTGCCATCACTTTTGGACGCCGTTCCTCCTTGGGACTTACCTTCAACTGACGACCTCTAAACAGCCTTAATGGCTGCTGAGGTAAAAAAACGGACTGCCCGGCTCGAAGTCGACGCCGGATTCCTGGACGTCGCTCGGACCTTTTACGAAAAACTCGGACCACAGTGCTTGGAGACTCTTCAACCTGTTGGTAAACAATGTTATTTACTTACCTTTACCACTCTGGCCTTCCTCCAGCAAGCCGTCTCCTACGGGGAACTAACTATCAATGACAAACCCTGCCGAATTACCAGCATCGACGACGACGGTGTCTGGCTAACAATTAAGAACCTGCCCTCCTGGATTCAGTGGGACGCCATACTAACCACTCTACGACAATACGGAACCATAAAAGCCCACCGACTAGATGAATACCCCGAACTTAAAGGATTAAAAAACGGCGACCGCTCTGTAAAAATCATCATGACTAAAACTATTCCTAATGTCCTCTTTTTTGGCCGTAGCAGGGCATTAGTATATTATTCAGGGGTCGTAAAAAAATGCTTTTTTTGCGACCAAGAAGGCCATAACACCTCGACATGTCAACTCAAACGAGACAAACAAGCAGAACAAAACCAACCCAAGGAGGAAGGTCAGAAAGAGTCTCCAAAGGAACAGCCCGAGCGCGTCCAGGAGTCACTCAACAGTACTTCTGCTACGGAACAAGTGCCCATAGCAGAATCGGCAACATCACAAGGAGCACCACCAAGCGACCACCAGGTATCTCAGTCCGAGGATCCGAACAGCGACCTCTACATCAGCCCGGAAAATTTGGAAAGCGTCAGGAAATACTCCCAGACACAACTTAAAGGATTCATTGAATACCTGCGGACTACCGACGAATATAGCGACGAGAGGAGGCAGGTTTTTCTCGCGCTCGCCAACCAGGAACAAGAAAAATTTTCAAAAAAACGTATGCTCAACTCTCCAGGAAAGGCAACTAAGAAGGGAAAGACGCAAAACGAAGAGAAAAAGACATTCGCCAGCGCCACCAAAAACATACCTGAGAAGGATCTATATACTGAATACGTAACATACTAAATCTTTTTATGGCAACTTATTAATTTTAACTACGTGCAAAATTCTTTTATATTCATTTACTTTTGTTTACAATTTTTATCTGGTTTTAACTTTACGTTATCCCTGAAAAAGAAGGAAAAAATACTTACCATTTATACTTACCTCGACGATGGAAAAAACCCTTACCTAAAAAATGAAACCTGAAAACTTACTTTTTGTTCGCGCTAATTTAATTTAATTAAACGCGAACATCTGTAAATTTGTAAATTTGACTGATATTTAATAAACAAATTCAGTATCTGTTCTTATCAGCTTAATATCTGATACGGGTCCCATCGGGGCCCAAGATATTAAACTTATTTTTGGACGGCGGCGGAGAGGTCGGAGCTTGCTCCACCTCCGCCACGGGTTGGCCTGGTATTGCAGTTCTTCCAGGATCGGCCCACCTCGCTCAATGAATCTAAAATCAAACACCATATATATATATATATATATATATATATATATATATATATATATATATATATATATATTCCTGACGTCATAAGAGGGAAAGTCGTCATTGGCTAGTAGATCATTTTGAAGATTCGGACGGATTTGTTTTGTAATTTTTACCTTAATTGTCGTACGTTACCAACGGTATGATTTTTTTAAGTCACTTTCGTTACTAACAGGAGACATGATTAGGAGTTCACAGCCGGCCGCTTTTCGACATTCGCGTTGGCAACACGTCTTCCCCTTTAAAAAAAATTACCCCTCCCAAACCATGGTAACTCCGTTCTCGAAACGGACACCATATAAGTTATTTACATCGAGTTACCTAGCGAGGATTGCGGTACTATCGCTGTAGAAATAGGGGACTGTTAAAAGCGGGATGGTTTGGAAAAAACGAGTTTTTGTGTTGCTGATGCCGGGGCGCGTACTACGCGGCAACCACGGTCAATTCGTAGTGCCATATCTCATGACACTTCTCTACAGCTGTTCTGGTAAGCGTGCAGGAGGAAACTCCGTATGATTATGATCTTACTTTTTCTAATTATCGATTAAGCACGGTTCATGTTGCCACTTATTAAAAAAAGACCCAGAGAAAACCGAAGATAAATTATCGCCTTGGCAAACTAGTTAGAAACAGCGTAAAAGAAAATATTTAAAAATACACAAATTTTATTAAAAAGACTCAAATACCGCGTTAATGGAAAACAAGAGGGAGAGAGGAAGAGAGCAGCCACCGGCACGCCGTGTTCCCCGGTGGTCTCCCTCCCAAGAAATGACCCCACTCGACGCGGCTTACCGTCGTTGATGGGTCGAGAACCAATGTATTCCACGTGATATTACCGTTGACGGCTGAAAACGCTCGATGGCCGTCGATCTTTTTGTTTGAAATCAAGAAGTTGCCTTCTTTGGTCAGACGTGATGGTTATACACGCTGTCATCTCCAGCCACGAGCAATCTGCTTAAACATAATTATGAAATATATGAATGCTCAATCTCACTCTTTTTCTTTTTCAACCACCAAAGCCCCCTTTGCCGGTTATCGCTTCTCGGCCTTTTGGCTAAGATCAAAGTGTAGTATCTGTTCCCAGCTATTTCGCTGAAATCTTGGCCGAAAGGCCGTTAAGCGACGTATACGCTTCTCAGCCTGTTCCTTTGATGATGACTAACCTGCCGGTTTCCTGACGTGCCTGTTCCTGTTCCTGCTTCCGAAGCTGCCGCTGCTGTTCCTGGTTCCGTTGCTGATCCTGGTTCCGCTGCTGATCCTGGTCCTGGTTCCGCTGCTACTTACCTGTCGCTGCTGTTCCGGACGTCTACGCTGTATCCTGACCTGGCTGGCTTTTGCCATTGCTACTTGACGCTGTTCCTTCCTGGGACCTAAATTCACCTGACGATCTCTCCATAGCCAGGATGGCTATGGAGGTGAGAAAACGAACTGCTCGACTGGACGTCGACGCCGGCTTCCTGGAAGTCGCTCAGGCTTTCCACGAGAAGCTCGGTCCTGAATCCATCGAGACGTTGCAACCTGTTGGTAAGGAGGCATTCTTACTTACCTTCGCAACCCTTGCCTTTCTACAGCAAGCGGTCTCTTACGGAGAACTAACAATCGGCAACAAGACCTGCAGAGTCACCAGCGTCGAGGATGATGGCGTCTGGCTGTCGATCAAGAATTTACCACCATGGATCCAATGGGACGCCATATTGACAACCCTACGTCAGTACGGCGAAATAAAGGCTCATCGTTTAGATGAATATAAAGAACTAAAAGGAGTTAAAAATGGAGACAGAGCGGTAAAAATACGAATAACTCAAACTATACCTAATGTCCTTTATTTCGGCCGCAGTCGGGCTCTGGTCTACTATCCCGGCGTTTCAAAGAAATGCTTCTTCTGTGACCAGGAGGGGCACTTTGCCTCTGCCTGTGTCGCAAAGAAGGAAAAGACGGCAGACAAGCCGGTAGCCAAAAAAGACTTACCCAAAGATCCTGAACCACACCGAAGTTCCACATCTGCTCTTGCCAACGCCACCACACTAGAAAACAACCTGGAAGAAAATCAAGAACCCCAAACCAGCAAATCACCCATACTTACCGCATCCGACGACTCCAAAAGCTCTGAAGAGAGCTGGACTTTAACATCACCAGAACCATACAAGAGAAACGCAGAACCTCCAGTCCAAACAAGCCAATACGCCGACGCCTTGAAATCTCCACCACATCACGATGACCTAGAACCCGAAAGCGAACCCGAATCCATTGATTCCGACAACAACTCAAGACCCCGATTTAATCCATCACAGTGGAATTATACCGATCCGTCACAACTACATTTACATCTATTGAGGAAATCCGAACTTCAAGCCCTTCTTGCAAAAATCAACTCCAGAGCACCCTCACGTTCACCAGTCCTAACCAAACGAGCAGAAGACCAAGCGGCACAAATCATCGAACTTTTAAAAAACTATCCAAAGAGACGACGCAGTAAAACTCCAGAAAAAGAAGTGAAAAAAGGCAAAAATATGTTTTAAATTTAATTTTTAAATTTTCACATAGTTCTTTACTCGATTTTTTTACAATGTTTATTTTTATCTTTTAACGACTGTTCGCGCTAATTTAAATTAAGTTAAAACGCGAACAAATGACTTGAATGTAATTTTTGTAACGAAACGAATCTTTTAATAAACTATTAAAAGTATCTGTTCTTATCAGCTTAATATCTGATACGGGTCCCATCGGGGCCCAAGATATTAAACTTATTTTTGGACGGCGGCGGAGAGGTCGGAGCTTGCTCCACCTCCGCCACGGGTTGGCCTGGTATTGCAGTTCTTCCAGGATCGGCCCACCTCGCTCAATGAATCTAAAATCAAACACCATTTATATATATATATATATATATATATATATATATATATATATATATATATATATATATATATTCCTGACGTCATAAGAGGGAAAGTCGTCATTGGCTAGTAGATCATTTTGAAGATTCGGACGGATTTGTTTTGTAATTTTTACCTTAATTGTCGTACGTTACCAACGGTATGATTTTTTTAAGTCACTTTCGTTACTAACAGGAGACATGATTAGGAGTTCACAGCCGGCCGCTTTTCGACATTCGCGTTGGCAACACGTCTTCCCCTTTAAAAAAAATTACCCCCTCCCAAACCATGGTAACTCCGTTCTCGAAACGGACACCATATAAGTTATTTACATCGAGTTACCTAGCGAGGATTGCGGTACTATCGCTGTAGAAATAGGGGACTGTTAAAAGCGGGATGGTTTGGAAAAAACGAGTTTTTGTGTTGCTGATGCCGGGGCGCGTACTACGCGGCAACCACGGTCAATTCGTAGTGCCATATCTCATGACACTTCTCTACAGCTGTTCTGGTAAGCGTGCAGGAGGAAACTCCGTATGATTATGATCTTACTTTTTCTAATTATCGATTAAGCACGGTTCATGTTGCCACTTATTAAAAAAAGACCCAGAGAAAACCGAAGATAAATTATCGCCTTGGCGAACTAGTTAGAAACAGCGTAAAAGAAAATATTTAAAAATACACAAATTTTATTAAAAAGACTCAAATACCGCGTTAATGGAAAACAAGAGGGAGAGAGGAAGAGAGCAGCCACCGGCACGCCGTGTTCCCCGGTGGTCTCCCTCCCAAGAAATGACCCCACTCGACGCGGCTTACCGTCGTTGATGGGTCGAGAACCAATGTATTCCACGTGATATTACCGTTGACGGCTGAAAACGCTCGATGGCCGTCGATCTTTTTGTTTGAAATCAAGAAGTTGCCTTCTTTGGTCAGACGTGATGGTTATACACGCTGTCATCTCCAGCCACGAGCAATCTGCTTAAACATAATTATGAAATATATGAATGCTCAATCTCACTCTTTTTCTTTTTCAACCACCAAAGCCCCCTTTGCCGGTTATCGCTTCTCGGCCTTTTGGCTAAGATCAAAGTGTAGTATCTGTTCCCAGCTATTTCGCTGAAATCTTGGCCGAAAGGCCGTTAAGCGAGTTTCCCAGCTATACAGCTAGTTCCTGCGATGCTGACTTACCTGCCGGTATCCTGACGTTCCTGTTCCTGTTCCTGTTTCTGAAGCTGCCGCTGCTGTTTCCGGTTCCTCTGCTGTTCCTGATTCCGCTGCTGCTCCTGGTCCTGGTCCTGCCGAGACTTACCTGTCGCTGTTGTTCCTGGTCACTACGCCGTATCCTGACTTGGCTGACTCCTGCCATTACCTTTTGACGCCGTTCCTTCTTGGGACTTACCTTCAACCGACGACCTTTCCACAGCCTTAATGGCTGCAGAGGTTAAAAAACGGACTGCCCGGCTTGAAGTCGACGCCGGATTCCTGGACGTCGCTCGGACCTTCTACGATAAACTTGGACCTCAGTGCTTGGAGACTCTTCAACCTGTGGGTAAAAATTGCTTCTTACTTACCTTTACCACTCTGGCCTTCCTCCAGCAAGCTGTCTCCTATGGGGAGTTAGTTATAAATGGAAAACCCTGCACGATAACCAGCATCGACGACGACGGTGTCTGGTTAACCATCAAGAACCTGCCCTCCTGGATCCAATGGGACGCCATACTAACAACTCTCAGACACTACGGAACCATCAAAGCTCACAGACTAGACGAATACCCCGAACTAAAAGGACTAAAAAACGGCGACCGCTCTGTAAAAATAATCATGTCTAAAACCATCCCTAATGTTCTCTTTTTTGGCCGAAGCAGGGCATTAGTCTACTACACAGGGGTCGTAAAAAAATGTTTTTTTTGCGACCAAGAAGGCCACAACTCCTCGACTTGTGAAGCAAAACGAGCTAAGCAAGAAGAGCGGAATCAACCCATGGAGGAAGGTCAGAAAGAGTCTCCAAAGGAAAAACCCGAGCACGTCCAGGAGACAGTCGACAACACTTCAGCTAAGGAGCAATTACCCATAGCAAAAGCGGCAACATCGCAGGGAACACCACCAAGCGACCACCAGGAATCCCAGCCCACGAATCGTTACGACACTCTGCATGCCACTCCGAAAGAACTAGAGATCTTAAAGAACTATTCACAAAAGGAACTACAAGGATACACGAAATACATCGAGACAACTGACGCTATAACAGACAGGAGGAGGCAGATGTTGTTAACACTCATCAGCAAGGAACAAGAAAAATTTTCGAAACGACGCTTGACCAATTCTCCAGGAAAATCAGCTAAGAAAGGAAAGACCCAGAACGAGGAGAAGAAGTCATTCGCCAGCGCCGCCAAAAGCACACCCGAACAAGATATATATGCAGAATACGTAACATACTGAATTTTGCACATATGTTTCTAATACACTTTTAATATATTTTTTTAAAATGTATTTTAGTGTATTATTCACATATTTTATTCGTCACCTTTAAATTTTAAAATTAAGTTTTTTATCTCGATTATTTCTTAGTGTTTTGTTTTAAAGTTTTTAACTTTACATAACTCTCACTGTTTAAACCCTGCAAAAAAGAAAAAAATAATTATATGCTTAATAACTATACTTACCTTGATCGACTATGAACTTGACTTTTGTTCGCGATAATTTAATTAAGTAAAACGCGAACAAATACAACAAACGTAAACATGTAAAAACTGTAAAATTAACGAAGCTTTTAATAAACAATTAAAAGTATCTGTTCTTATCAGCTTAATATCTGATACGGGTCCCATCGGGGCCCAAGATATTAAACTTATTTTTGGACGGCGGCGGAGAGGTCGGAGCTTGCTCCACCTCCGCCACGGGTTGGCCTGGTATTGCAGTTCTTCCAGGATCGGCCCACCTCGCTCAATGAATCTAAAATCAAACACCATTTATATATATATATATATATATTCCTGACGTCATAAGAGGGAAAGTCGTCATTGGCTAGTAGATCATTTTGAAGATTCGGACGGATTTGTTTTGTAATTTTTACCTTAATTGTCGTACGTTACCAACGGTATGATTTTTTTTAAGTCACTTTCGTTACTAACAGGAGACATGATTAGGAGTTCACAGCCGGCCGCTTTTCGACATTCGCGTTGGCAACACGTCTTCCCCTTTAAAAAAAATTACCCCCTCCCAAACCATGGTAACTCCGTTCTCGAAACGGACACCATATAAGTTATTTACATCGAGTTACCTAGCGAGGATTGCGGTACTATCGCTGTAGAAATAGGGGACTGTTAAAAGCGGGATGGTTTGGAAAAAACGAGTTTTTGTGTTGCTGATGCCGGGGCGCGTACTACGCGGCAACCACGGTCAATTCGTAGTGCCATATCTCATGACACTTCTCTACAGCTGTTCTGGTAAGCGTGCAGGAGGAAACTCCGTATGATTATGATCTTACTTTTTCTAATTATCGATTAAGCACGGTTCATGTTGCCACTTATTAAAAAAAGACCCAGAGAAAACCGAAGATAAATTATCGCCTTGGCGAACTAGTTAGAAACAGCGTAAAAGAAAATATTTAAAAATACACAAATTTTATTAAAAAGACTCAAATACCGCGTTAATGGAAAACAAGAGGGAGAGAGGAAGAGAGCAGCCACCGGCACGCCGTGTTCCCCGGTGGTCTCCCTCCCAAGAAATGACCCCACTCGACGCGGCTTACCGTCGTTGATGGGTCGAGAACCAATGTATTCCACGTGATATTACCGTTGACGGCTGAAAACGCTCGATGGCCGTCGATCTTTTTGTTTGAAATCAAGAAGTTGCCTTCTTTGGTCAGACGTGATGGTTATACACGCTGTCATCTCCAGCCACGAGCAATCTGCTTAAACATAATTATGAAATATATGAATGCTCAATCTCACTCTTTTTCTTTTTCAACCACCAAAGCCCCCTTTGCCGGTTATCGCTTCTCGGCCTTTTGGCTAAGATCAAAGTGTAGTATCTGTTCCCAGCTATTTCGCTGAAATCTTGGCCGAAAGGCCGTTAAGCGACGTTTACGCTTCTCAGCCTGTTCCTGCGATGCTGACTTACCTGCCGGTATCCTGACGTCTCTGTTCCTGTTCCTGTTTCTGCCGCTGCTGTTTCCGGTTCCTCTGCTGTTCCTGTTTCCGCTGCTGTTCCTGGTCCTGGCCCTGCTGACACTTACCTGTCGCTGCTGATCCTGGTCTCCACGCTGTATCCTGACTTGGCTGTTTCCTGCCACTGCTGCTCGACGCTGTTCCTTCCTAGGACTTGCCTTCATCCGACGATCCTCCCATAGCCATCATGGCTATGGAGGTGAAAAAACGCACTGCTCACCTTCAGGTCGACGCCGGATTCCTGGACGTCGCTCGGACCTTCCACGACAAGCTCGGCTCTGATTGCCTCGACACTCTCCAACCTGTTGGTAAAGACAAGTTTTTAATAACTTTTACGACCCTGGCCCTCCTGCAACAAGCGCTCTCCTACAACGACCTTGAAATTAACGATAAACCCTGCCGACTTACCAGCGTCGAAGATGACGGCGTCTGGGTGACCATCAAGAATCTACCCTCTTGGATCCAATGGGACTCCATACTTACCACTATGCGACATTACGGCACCATCAAAGCACACCGACTCGACGAATACCCTCAACTTAAAGGACTAAAAAATGGCGACAGATCGGTTAAAATTAAAATAGAAAAAACTATACCAAATGTTCTTTATTTCGGACGCAGCAGAGCGCTGGTCTACTACCAGGGAGTCGTAAAGAGATGTTTCTTTTGCGACAAGGAGGGACACAATGTGTCCTCATGCGAGGTGAAACAGGCTAGGAAGGAAGCCGAAGCGCGGAAAATCGCTGAAGGCCAGGAGATGGAACCAACAGAGAGGTCAGAGCACGTCCAGGCAGTGGACATGGTCGACCCGCCCCAGGCACCCGAGAAAATCAACGAAGACCACAACAGAGACCTATATGTCAGTCCCAAAAACCTAGAATACATAAAGAACTACTCGCAGCAGGAACTCAAAGAATTCATGGAATACCTAAGGACTACAGACGAATTGAACGACAGGCGGAAGCAGGTGTTTCTCACGCTCGCCAACCAAGAACTGGAAAAATATACAAAACGACACATGCCCAACTCTCCAGGCAAAGCCGCCAAGAAAGGAAAGACACAAGCCGAAGAGAAAAAGACATTCGCCACCGCCACCAAAAACACACCTGAGAAGGATGTATATACACAATACGTAACATACTAAATCTTTTTATCTCGTAATGACAAAATTTAATTTTAAATTATGCAGAACTCATTTTTATTCATTTACTTCTGTTTACACTTTTATCTGGTTTTAACTTTATTAACCCTGAAAGCAATTAGATTTTTAAGAAAAATAATTATACTCACCTTGTGATGTTAAAAGAAAAAAAACAATTAATACTTACCTCGACGTTGGAAAAAAACCAAACCTAGGAAAAAAACGAAAAATGTAACAATTTTTAGCAATGTACGCGCTAATTTAATTTAATTAACCGCGAACATTTTAGAAATTTGTATTTTGACTGAAAATTAATAAACAAATTCAGTATCTGTTCTTATCAGCTTAATATCTGATACGGGTCCCATCGGGGCCCAAGATATTAAACTTATTTTTGGACGGCGGCGGAGAGGTCGGAGCTTGCTCCACCTCCGCCACGGGTTGGCCTGGTATTGCAGTTCTTCCAGGATCGGCCCACCTCGCTCAATGAATCTAAAATCAAACACCATTTATATATATATATATATATATATATATATATTCCTGACGTCATAAGAGGGAAAGTCGTCATTGGCTAGTAGATCATTTTGAAGATTCGGACGGATTTGTTTTGTAATTTTTACCTTAATTGTCGTACGTTACCAACGGTATGATTTTTTTAAGTCACTTTCGTTACTAACAGGAGACATGATTAGGAGTTCACAGCCGGCCGCTTTTCGACATTCGCGTTGGCAACACGTCTTCCCCTTTAAAAAAAATTACCCCCTCCCAAACCATGGTAACTCCGTTCTCGAAACGGACACCATATAAGTTATTTACATCGAGTTACCTAGCGAGGATTGCGGTACTATCGCTGTAGAAATAGGGGACTGTTAAAAGCGGGATGGTTTGGAAAAAACGAGTTTTTGTGTTGCTGATGCCGGGGCGCGTACTACGCGGCAACCACGGTCAATTCGTAGTGCCATATCTCATGACACTTCTCTACAGCTGTTCTGGTAAGCGTGCAGGAGGAAACTCCGTATGATTATGATCTTACTTTTTCTAATTATCGATTAAGCACGGTTCATGTTGCCACTTATTAAAAAAAGACCCAGAGAAAACCGAAGATAAATTATCGCCTTGGCGAACTAGTTAGAAACAGCGTAAAAGAAAATATTTAAAAATACACAAATTTTATTAAAAAGACTCAAATACCGCGTTAATGGAAAACAAGAGGGAGAGAGGAAGAGAGCAGCCACCGGCACGCCGTGTTCCCCGGTGGTCTCCCTCCCAAGAAATGACCCCACTCGACGCGGCTTACCGTCGTTGATGGGTCGAGAACCAATGTATTCCACGTGATATTACCGTTGACGGCTGAAAACGCTCGATGGCCGTCGATCTTTTTGTTTGAAATCAAGAAGTTGCCTTCTTTGGTCAGACGTGATGGTTATACACGCTGTCATCTCCAGCCACGAGCAATCTGCTTAAACATAATTATGAAATATATGAATGCTCAATCTCACTCTTTTTCTTTTTCAACCACCAAAGCCCCCTTTGCCGGTTATCGCTTCTCGGCCTTTTGGCTAAGATCAAAGTGTAGTATCTGTTCCCGTCGTAAGAATAACCGAACTCCTGAAAAACTATCCCAAAAGAAGACGTAGTAGAACTCCAGAAAAAGAAATTAAAAAAGGAAAAATATGATTTAAATTCAATTTTTAAAAGTTTTAACATAGTTCTTAGCTCGACTTTTATACAATGATCCCTTTTAAACGATTGTTCGCGCTAATTTAATTAATTAAACCGTGAACAAATATATAACGAATGTAAAAATGTAAAAATGTAAAATCAAACGAAGCTTTTAATAAACAATTAAAAGTATCTGTTCCCAGCTATTTCGCTGAAATCTTGGCCGAAAGGCCGTTAAGCGAGTTTCCCAGCTATACAGCTAGTTCCTGCGATGCTGACTTACCTGCCGGTATCCTGACGTTCCTGTTCCTGTTCCTGTTTCTGAAGCTGCCGCTGCTGTTTCCGGTTCCTCTGCTGTTCCTGATTCCGCTGCTGCTCCTGGTCCTGGTCCTGCCGAGACTTACCTGTCGCTGTTGTTCCTGGTCACTACGCCGTATCCTGACTTGGCTGACTCCTGCCATTACCTTTTGACGCCGTTCCTTCTTGGGACTTACCTTCAACCGACGACCTTTCCACAGCCTTAATGGCTGCAGAGGTTAAAAAACGGACTGCCCGGCT
The DNA here is from genome assembly GCF_980474605.1 of Leiobunum rupestre. Lineage (NCBI taxonomy): Eukaryota > Metazoa > Arthropoda > Arachnida > Opiliones > Sclerosomatidae > Leiobunum > Leiobunum rupestre. The sequence goes on along the minus strand of NC_143392.1, from coordinate 55,023,490 downwards.
TGAAGTCGACGCCGGATTCCTGGACGTCGCTCGGACCTTCTACGATAAACTTGGACCTCAGTGCTTGGAGACTCTTCAACCTGTGGGTAAAAATTGCTTCTTACTTACCTTTACCACTCTGGCCTTCCTCCAGCAAGCTGTCTCCTATGGGGAGTTAGTTATAAATGGAAAACCCTGCACGATAACCAGCATCGACGACGACGGTGTCTGGTTAACCATCAAGAACCTGCCCTCCTGGATCCAATGGGACGCCATACTAACAACTCTCAGACACTACGGAACCATCAAAGCTCACAGACTAGACGAATACCCCGAACTAAAAGGACTAAAAAACGGCGACCGCTCTGTAAAAATAATCATGTCTAAAACCATCCCTAATGTTCTCTTTTTTGGCCGAAGCAGAGCATTAGTCTACTACACAGGGGTCGTAAAAAAATGTTTTTTTTGCGACCAAGAAGGCCACAACTCCTCGACTTGTGAAGCAAAACGAGCTAAGCAAGAAGAGCGGAATCAACCCATGGAGGAAGGTCAGAAAGAGTCTCCAAAGGAAAAACCCGAGCACGTCCAGGAGACAGTCGACAACACTTCAGCTAAGGAGCAATTACCCATAGCAAAAGCGGCAACATCGCAGGGAACACCACCAAGCGACCACCAGGAATCCCAGCCCACGAATCGTTACGACACTCTGCATGCCACTCCGAAAGAACTAGAGATCTTAAAGAACTATTCACAAAAGGAACTACAAGGATACACGAAATACATCGAGACAACTGACGCTATAACAGACAGGAGGAGGCAGATGTTGTTAACACTCATCAGCAAGGAACAAGAAAAATTTTCGAAACGACGCTTGACCAATTCTCCAGGAAAATCAGCTAAGAAAGGAAAGACCCAGAACGAGGAGAAGAAGTCATTCGCCAGCGCCGCCAAAAGCACACCCGAACAAGATATATATGCAGAATACGTAACATACTGAATTTTGCACATATGTTTCTAATACACTTTTAATATATTTTTTTAAAATGTATTTTAGTGTATTATTCACATATTTTATTCGTCACCTTTAAATTTTAAAATTAAGTTTTTTATCTCGATTATTTCTTAGTGTTTTGTTTTAAAGTTTTTAACTTTACATAACTCTCACTGTTTAAACCCTGCAAAAAAGAAAAAAATAATTATATGCTTAATAACTATACTTACCTTGATCGACTATGAACTTGACTTTTGTTCGCGATAATTTAATTAAGTAAAACGCGAACAAATACAACAAACGTAAACATGTAAAAACTGTAAAATTAACGAAGCTTTTAATAAACAATTAAAAGTATCTGTTCTTATCAGCTTAATATCTGATACGGGTCCCATCGGGGCCCAAGATATTAAACTTATTTTTGGACGGCGGCGGAGAGGTCGGAGCTTGCTCCACCTCCGCCACGGGTTGGCCTGGTATTGCAGTTCTTCCAGGATCGGCCCACCTCGCTCAATGAATCTAAAATCAAACACCATTTATATATATATATATATATATTCCTGACGTCATAAGAGGGAAAGTCGTCATTGGCTAGTAGATCATTTTGAAGATTCGGACGGATTTGTTTTGTAATTTTTACCTTAATTGTCGTACGTTACCAACGGTATGATTTTTTTAAGTCACTTTCGTTACTAACAGGAGACATGATTAGGAGTTCACAGCCGGCCGCTTTTCGACATTCGCGTTGGCAACACGTCTTCCCCTTTAAAAAAAATTACCCCCTCCCAAACCATGGTAACTCCGTTCTCGAAACGGACACCATATAAGTTATTTACATCGAGTTACCTAGCGAGGATTGCGGTACTATCGCTGTAGAAATAGGGGACTGTTAAAAGCGGGATGGTTTGGAAAAAACGAGTTTTTGTGTTGCTGATGCCGGGGCGCGTACTACGCGGCAACCACGGTCAATTCGTAGTGCCATATCTCATGACACTTCTCTACAGCTGTTCTGGTAAGCGTGCAGGAGGAAACTCCGTATGATTATGATCTTACTTTTTCTAATTATCGATTAAGCACGGTTCATGTTGCCACTTATTAAAAAAAGACCCAGAGAAAACCGAAGATAAATTATCGCCTTGGCGAACTAGTTAGAAACAGCGTAAAAGAAAATATTTAAAAATACACAAATTTTATTAAAAAGACTCAAATACCGCGTTAATGGAAAACAAGAGGGAGAGAGGAAGAGAGCAGCCACCGGCACGCCGTGTTCCCCGGTGGTCTCCCTCCCAAGAAATGACCCCACTCGACGCGGCTTACCGTCGTTGATGGGTCGAGAACCAATGTATTCCACGTGATATTACCGTTGACGGCTGAAAACGCTCGATGGCCGTCGATCTTTTTGTTTGAAATCAAGAAGTTGCCTTCTTTGGTCAGACGTGATGGTTATACACGCTGTCATCTCCAGCCACGAGCAATCTGCTTAAACATAATTATGAAATATATGAATGCTCAATCTCACTCTTTTTCTTTTTCAACCACCAAAGCCCCCTTTGCCGGTTATCGCTTCTCGGCCTTTTGGCTAAGATCAAAGTGTAGTATCTGTTGGATCGCGACGTCCTTTCCGTCGGTCCTCCGGATCTCAGTGCCTCTACGTTAGCTTCCGTCCTAACAGACTGGAACCTCCACGACGCCTGGCGTCATCTCCATCCGACCACCAGGGTCTACCCTTGGCATTCGACTCGGGCCAATTCACGTCTGGACACCTTTTTCGTGCCCAACAGCGAGGACGTTGTTACGCAATGCGCCGATATTTTGCCGTTACGGCATATTTCGGATCACGACGCTGTTCTTATGTCCTTCCGTGTTTCACCACCGCGCCTGCGCGGTCCGAGTGTCTGGCGACTTAACACCGCCTTGTTGACAGACGAAGACCGTGAATCTCATAAAATCGAACTACGACGTATTCTAGCCAAAGTCGATTCTGCTCTCGCGTGGGAAGCTGCAAAGATAGATTGCGCGCGCTATTTCCGTCAAGTTGGGAAAAAACGCGCGGCGAAACACCGTCAGGAAATCGCTTTCCTCAGATGGGCGCTCCAGAAGGTTTCAAGAGTGAGACCGGAAACGACCGAAACTGTCGCGGCTAAAGAGGAGATTACGTCTCTTCTCCGCGCCGAATACCGAAGGCAGTTTCGCGATAAACAAGATCACTCGCTCGCGACTGTTCTCGATGACGAAGAGTCGTTCTCGGCTTCCTTTTACCGACGCATGAAATCTTTGAAACCACGCGTTGATATTCGACAAGTAAACACCGCCGCTGGCATTTCGACAGATGACACGGTAATTCACGACTCTTTTGTCGATTTCTATCGACATCTCTACAGTCGCGACCAAACTCCGAACCCGGAACAGTTCTTCGCTACTTATTGCGAACAAATGCCACTTCTATCGGACTTAGACCGTGATTTCTTAGAACTGCCTATTTCCGACGACGACGTAAATCACGCTTTGCGTCGCCTTAAATCTGGGAAGTCTCCCGGACCAGACGGTCTGCCTGCAGAATTTTATCGATTCATGTGGCCAGATCTGAAACCCATTTTGCTCAGTCTTTTCAACGATCTCTTGAACGACGCGCCATTTCCGGATTCCTTCCGCGAGGGCAAAGTCGTCCTGCTGTGCAAGGACCCCGATAACAAAGCTTCTCCGTCGGCGTGGCGTCCGATAACTGTCATTAACACGGACAGAAAACTGTTCGCGTCAATCCTAGATTCGCGATCGTCAAAAGTAACCGGTTCCATCATTGGCCCTAATCAGACGTGCGGGGTTAGGGGCCGCCAGCCTCTATATAATCTAGTAATGATTCGTGACATTTTGCGGGATTATTCGGAGCGTGACGCTTCCGGCTTCCTGTTCACGTTGGACTTCGAAAAAGCTTTCGACCGAGTGTCTCACCAGTATCTCTGGGAAACTCTCGCTCGTTTCGGTTTCGGTCGACAATTCGTCGCCACTCTGAAAAACATGTATACACAAAACACCAGTACATTGACAATAAATTCTCACCCGTCAGCTCCCTTCGAGATCAACAGGGGCGTCCGACAGGGTTGTCCCCTGTCTCCCAGTTTATTTTGCATCGCGCTAGAGCCGTTTCTCTTCGCGGTGAGTCACTGTCCGATGATTCGCGGTCTTCATTGTCCGGGAATCCCGGCCTCTGAGCGTGAAGTTTACGCCGCTCACGCCGACGACGCTAACCTCTTGCTCGAGAACATCTCGTCCGTCCGAGTTGCGCTAGGAGTGCTCGACGAGTTCTGCACGGTTTCTGGTAGCAAGTTTAACGCCGCCAAAACTCAACTCGCTCGAGTAGGAAATATGCTCCTAGAACAAGTCCCGACGCAATTACCTGTGAAGGAGACCAACGAACCCGTCAAAATCTTGGGAATCCTGTTCACTCCCGAAGGAGTCGCTGTAGCCAACGAAGCCAATTTCGTCGCCAAATTCCACCAGTCACTCGACTCGTGGACCAATAACGAATTCTGTTTTCGCACGCGAATTCAGCTTATCAAACAAATAGCGCTTCCAAAATTGACTTATCCCGTCCCTCTTATCGAGTATTCGGACGCCGCGATCACCAATGTCAACAAAGGCATTTTCTCCTTCGTGTGGGGAGACAAGCAAGAGTTGATTGCCCGCTCGACACTTACTCTTCCTCGTCAGGAAGGCGGTCTCGGAGTCCCCTTAATCGCGAGTGAATTCCGAAGTCTCGCCTTTACGCGTTACGCTTCGTGCCTCTCTGCCTGCGACCATCCGGTTCGGGCCTCCGTCGCCCACCACTTGTCCACCACCTCCAAAACGATCTTCAACGTACCCTGGGACGTGTCTGTGAGCCACGCTTCCGACGTCCATCCGCTCTATGTTTCCATAAAAGAAACGGCGTCTCTAATCTTATCCGAAAAGCCAGACGCTGATCTTCTAAAGATCAGTAATAAAAGCGTCAAAGAAATTATTAGACCGACCAGTCAAGCCCGAATTCTCAAAATCCATCCCCATGTTCAGTGGGAAGTCGCTTTTCGCCGTCTCAACTCTAACGCTATTACCGGGCCGCGTCGGGATTTCGCCTTCAAGGTATTTCATGACGTGGTTCCGGCCAGAGACGTCCTCTACGACCGTAGCATGTGCACGACGCGGTCATGTCCTTTCTGCCCGAAGAATGAGACATTGCACCATCTTTTATACGACTGTGAAAATCCGAAGCTATTACGCAACCGCGTGCGCGATTTCCTCGGCGTTAAATTCGTTTCGTGGGAGGCAACGCGCTACTTCACACCTCTACCAGTCCCGCTCTCTTTAGTTTACGTCACACTTGCTCTGTTAGCCGAAGTCAACTTCCAAGTGTGGAAGTCAAGAAATCGGCTTGTATTCGAAAACAAGCGAGATGCCGCTTTCGTGGTCCTCGAACGCGTTCGGCTCCATCTGGTGGCGAGAGCTCGCGCTGACAAAATAAGACTGACTCCGGACAAATTCCAAGAATACTGGTGTCATCCTCATAAACCATTTGTTCAAGTGGTAAATAATAATATAAAACTTTTGTTTTAATATTGAGTGGAAAAAAGTTCCTGACAACCAAATAATGGTTTAGTTCCTAAAATCATCTAGTAAAAACGAAAATGTTATTTTAAAGGAATAACACCAACCTACCTGAACACAAAGCTTGCTATAGCAACTTTAATTATTTGAATTTATTCGCAGCAAACCTTACCATTAGAATACTTACCTAGAAATTTAAAATTAAAATTGGAATACTCACGTTCCTAGAATTTTAAATTTAAATTTAAAATGCTTACGTCCCTAGAAATTTAAAATCTAAATTAGAAAACTTACTTACCTGGAAATGTAAAAGTATCTTAATACTTAAACACCTGGAAATTTAAAAGTGACTTAATACTTACGTACCTGGAACTGTAAAATTAAAATTAGACATCTTACTTACCTGTAAATTTAAAAGTAACTTGATACTTACGTGCCTGGAATTTAAAATTGTAATTGGAAAACTAACTTACCTAGAAATCTAAAAGTAACTTAATACCTACGTACCTGGAAATTTAAAAGTAACTCAATACTTACGTCCCTGGAAATTTAAACGTAACCTAATTTTTGGCAATTTAAAACTAGACTTTGTACAACTCTTGCTTATTAACGTTTCGCGAATTTTTAATTTGGATTATTTCAATAATTTATAATGTGATTCCGTGTAGAATAATTTGTAAATATGCTTTTCTTAATAAACAAATTTAAGTATCTGTTCTTATCAGCTTAATATCTGATACGGGTCCCATCGGGGCCCAAGATATTAAACTTATTTTTGGACGGCGGCGGAGAGGTCGGAGCTTGCTCCACCTCCGCCACGGGTTGGCCTGGTATTGCAGTTCTTCCAGGATCGGCCCACCTCGCTCAATGAATCTAAAATCAAACACCATTTATATATATATATATATATATATATATATATATATATATTCCTGACGTCATAAGAGGGAAAGTCGTCATTGGCTAGTAGATCATTTTGAAGATTCGGACGGATTTGTTTTGTAATTTTTACCTTAATTGTCGTACGTTACCAACGGTATGATTTTTTTAAGTCACTTTCGTTACTAACAGGAGACATGATTAGGAGTTCACAGCCGGCCGCTTTTCGACATTCGCGTTGGCAACACGTCTTCCCCTTTAAAAAAAATTACCCCCTCCCAAACCATGGTAACTCCGTTCTCGAAACGGACACCATATAAGTTATTTACATCGAGTTACCTAGCGAGGATTGCGGTACTATCGCTGTAGAAATAGGGGACTGTTAAAAGCGGGATGGTTTGGAAAAAACGAGTTTTTGTGTTGCTGATGCCGGGGCGCGTACTACGCGGCAACCACGGTCAATTCGTAGTGCCATATCTCATGACACTTCTCTACAGCTGTTCTGGTAAGCGTGCAGGAGGAAACTCCGTATGATTATGATCTTACTTTTTCTAATTATCGATTAAGCACGGTTCATGTTGCCACTTATTAAAAAAAGACCCAGAGAAAACCGAAGATAAATTATCGCCTTGGCGAACTAGTTAGAAACAGCGTAAAAGAAAATATTTAAAAATACACAAATTTTATTAAAAAGACTCAAATACCGCGTTAATGGAAAACAAGAGGGAGAGAGGAAGAGAGCAGCCACCGGCACGCCGTGTTCCCCGGTGGTCTCCCTCCCAAGAAATGACCCCACTCGACGCGGCTTACCGTCGTTGATGGGTCGAGAACCAATGTATTCCACGTGATATTACCGTTGACGGCTGAAAACGCTCGATGGCCGTCGATCTTTTTGTTTGAAATCAAGAAGTTGCCTTCTTTGGTCAGACGTGATGGTTATACACGCTGTCATCTCCAGCCACGAGCAATCTGCTTAAACATAATTATGAAATATATGAATGCTCAATCTCACTCTTTTTCTTTTTCAACCACCAAAGCCCCCTTTGCCGGTTATCGCTTCTCGGCCTTTTGGCTAAGATCAAAGTGTAGTATCTGTTCTGCAGTATTATACCGAGATCTTAGTCGGGGGGCGAGAAGTGTTTATACGCCTTTTGGCGAGTTTGTTTCCTGCCTTGCTGCATGTTCCGTTCCTGTGCTGCTCCGTTCCGTTGCTGTTCCTGAAAAAAAATACCTACCTGGGACCTACCTGACGCCGCTCCTTCTTGGAGCTCTACTCACCAATCTACACTCTCCTAGCCTGAAATGGCTACGGAGGAGAAGAAAAGATCGGCTCGCCTGGAAATCGACGCTGGCTTCCTGGACGTTGCTCGGACTATCTACGACCACCTTGGACCGAAGAGTATAGACACTCTCCAACCTATGGGTAAAGGAATTTACCTGATTACTTTCACGACCCTGGCCTTTCTCCAACAAGCATTTTCATGTGACGAACTGCAAACCAATGATAAAAAATGGAAACTTACCTGTATCGATGACGACGGCATATGGATAACCATAAAGAACCTCCCCAAGTGGATCCAGTGGGATTCAGTTATAAGTACATTGCGCCAGTATGGTAATATAAAGTCCTATCATTTTGATGAATATCCGCAACTCAAAGGTGTCAAAAATGGAGACAGATCTGTCAAACTAATTATGACCAAACCCATACCTAATGTTATGTTTTTCGGGCGAATCCGCACCCTTGTATATTACAGAGGTGTTGTAAAAAGATGCTTCTTTTGCGACGAAATAGGCCACACGGCAACATCATGCGAAAGAAAGAAGGCAACACTAGAAGAAAAACAACCAGTCATACTTGAAGGCCAGGGTCCTTCTTCGGCCCAAGAGTCCGAGAACGTTCAGGCGATTAAAGCCAAAGACATCCCGCCCGACACGGCTAATCCACCGAAAACCACTGATTCCAGCCAAGCTGACCAAGAAGCAGCCGATCCCTCCGACCAATCCGAACAATCCGAAAATGAACCACTCAAGAGCGACACCGACACCGATACCGACACCGACACCAGTAAGGAGGGTACCAGCGCAACGACCGGCCAGAGGTGGGACCCAAAGACCTGGACTCAGGGAGACAACCCTGACCTAGAAAAGCTGACGCGAGCCGAACTCCAAATCCTTTCCAACCGCCTTGACAAAGAACCCGCCTCAGGAATTAGTTCCATTGATTTTTTCGTCGACGACCTCCAAGACCGAGTTAATGACATCCTCCGAAGCTACCCTAAGCGAAAGCACAGCACAACTCTTAAAAAGAAAACAAAAAAAGGAAAATCTACCCAGTGAAATTCAATTTTTAAACTTTTTGTTATTCTTTTAGACCATTAACTAATATGTTTTTAATCTTTTGCAAAAGAAAATTACGACCTGCTCTAACTTAATTTAATTTAACAAGCAGGAAAAATTGACAAGGGTACTGTACCAAATTTGATTTATTAATAAACAAATTCAGTATCTGTTCTTATCAGCTTAATATCTGATACGGGTCCCATCGGGGCCCAAGATATTAAACTTATTTTTGGACGGCGGCGGAGAGGTCGGAGCTTGCTCCACCTCCGCCACGGGTTGGCCTGGTATTGCAGTTCTTCCAGGATCGGCCCACCTCGCTCAATGAATCTAAAATCAAACACCATTTATATATATATATATATATATATATATATATATATATATATATATATATATATATATATATATATATTCCTGACGTCATAAGAGGGAAAGTCGTCATTGGCTAGTAGATCATTTTGAAGATTCGGACGGATTTGTTTTGTAATTTTTACCTTAATTGTCGTACGTTACCAACGGTATGATTTTTTTAAGTCACTTTCGTTACTAACAGGAGACATGATTAGGAGTTCACAGCCGGCCGCTTTTCGACATTCGCGTTGGCAACACGTCTTCCCCTTTAAAAAAAATTACCCCCTCCCAAACCATGGTAACTCCGTTCTCGAAACGGACACCATATAAGTTATTTACATCGAGTTACCTAGCGAGGATTGCGGTACTATCGCTGTAGAAATAGGGGACTGTTAAAAGCGGGATGATTTGGAAAAAACGAGTTTTTGTGTTGCTGATGCCGGGGCGCGTACTACGCGGCAACCACGGTCAATTCGTAGTGCCATATCTCATGACACTTCTCTACAGCTGTTCTGGTAAGCGTGCAGGAGGAAACTCCGTATGATTATGATCTTACTTTTTCTAATTATCGATTAAGCACGGTTCATGTTGCCACTTATTAAAAAAAGACCCAGAGAAAACCGAAGATAAATTATCGCCTTGGCGAACTAGTTAGAAACAGCGTAAAAGAAAATATTTAAAAATACACAAATTTTATTAAAAAGACTCAAATACCGCGTTAATGGAAAACAAGAGGGAGAGAGGAAGAGAGCAGCCACCGGCACGCCGTGTTCCCCGGTGGTCTCCCTCCCAAGAAATGACCCCACTCGACGCGGCTTACCGTCGTTGATGGGTCGAGAACCAATGTATTCCACGTGATATTACCGTTGACGGCTGAAAACGCTCGATGGCCGTCGATCTTTTTGTTTGAAATCAAGAAGTTGCCTTCTTTGGTCAGACGTGATGGTTATACACGCTGTCATCTCCAGCCACGAGCAATCTGCTTAAACATAATTATGAAATATATGAATGCTCAATCTCACTCTTTTTCTTTTTCAACCACCAAAGCCCCCTTTGCCGGTTATCGCTTCTCGGCCTTTTGGCTAAGATCAAAGTGTAGTATCTGTTTGCTCCTTTTTTCAAAGCCAAAGGCCGGGAATCGTATGTACCTGTAAAAGGGTAGTATACTCACCTGTCCTGCTGATCCAGTGCCATAGTTCCAGTCCTGCTGATCCAGTGCCATAGTTCCAGTCCTGCTGATCCAGTGCCATAGTTCCAGTCCTGCTGATCCAGTGCCATATTTACAATCCAGTTGTTCCAGAAATCCGCAGTCTTGGATCCACTACTCCAGGGATCGCCGCCTGGCGATTCCAATCACCACGCCGCAATCCTGACGTCAAAGCCAGCCACCATGCTTCCTGCGACATCGACGGCTGTTAATCAGCTAGCTCCTGCTCCAGCCTCTGCACTCAAGGCTACCACAGCCCGTATTAAATTCGACGGCGTCGGCGTGGAAGATTTAGCGCAAGCTCTTTTCGACCACGTCGGCCTGAAGAAAATCACCGTCTTTCAAATGGTATCGAAGTCCGAAGCTCTGATCACTTTCCGAGATACTGCAAGCTATCAGAAAGCCGTCGATAGTGGCATCATCGTCGACAACAAGCAGCTAGATATCACTGGGGTGGCAGATCCTGTCTCCTACATAACAGTAAGAGATGCACCGAGCTGGTGGGATTTAGCTGTCTTCAAAAATGCCTTGAAAGCCTGCTGTGACGTCATCTCGGAAGTCTGGGAGACCTACCAGACAGGGGCTCTGAAAGATCTATACACGGGAACTCGACGCCTGCAAGTCAAAGTCAAGGGGCCAATCCCGAACCTGATGACCATCAATGGACATCAAATCCAGATCACCTATAGGGGAGTCCAGAGAATGTGTTTTTACTGTCACAAAGACACGCATCAGGTTCGGGATTGCCCGAAAAAGATGAAAAAGGCTCGCCAGCCTCCAGAGTCTAACGGAGTAATTAGCCCACCAGCCAAGCACCCGGAATCCAGCGAGACCACCGTACAAGACAACCTAAAAGAAAAATATACAAGTAAAAAAAAAGTACTTACCCAGGCAGATGAATCCAAGACCTCCAACGAAAGTTTTTACTTGACGACACCTTCTCCAAAGACCGTAGATCCTCCAGCCAAAATCTGTTCCTTCGCCGACGCCTTGAAATCACCACCACACCACGATGACCTAGAACCCGAACCTGAAGACGAATCTGACACCAACGAACATGACAGCCCCACAACCAGACCAAGATTCGATCCATTAGACTGGAATTATAACGAGGTGCCAGGCCTTAACCTACTGAAGAAAAACGAACTACAAGCCCTCCTCGAAAAAATCAATTCCAGAGCCCCCACACGTTCAATCAGCCTAACCCGGACAGCAGAAGACCTCGTCATAAGAATTACCGAACTCCTGAAAAACTATCCCAAAAGAAGACGTAGTGGAACTCCTGAAAAAGAAATTAAAAAAGGAAAAAATATGTTTTAAATTTAGTTTTTAAAATTTTAACATAGTTCTCTTCTCGAATTTTATACAATGATCCTTTTTAAACGATTGTTCGCGCTAATTTAATTAATTAAAACCGCGAACAAATATATAACAAATGAAAAATGTAAATATGTAAAAAACGACAATCTTTTAATAAACAATTAAAAGTATCTGTTCTTATCAGCTTAATATCTGATACGGGTCCCATCGGGGCCCAAGATATTAAACTTATTTTTGGACGGCGGCGGAGAGGTCGGAGCTTGCTCCACCTCCGCCACGGGTTGGCCTGGTATTGCAGTTCTTCCAGGATCGGCCCACCTCGCTCAATGAATCTAAAATCAAACACCATTTATATATATATATATATATATATATATTCCTGACGTCATAAGAGGGAAAGTCGTCATTGGCTAGTAGATCATTTTGAAGATTCGGACGGATTTGTTTTGTAATTTTTTACCTTAACTGTCGTACGTTACCAACGGTATGTTTTTTTTAAGTCACTTTCGTTACTAACAGGAGACATGATTAGGAGTTCACCGCCGGCCGCTTTTCGACATTCGCATTGGCAACACGTCTTCCCCTTTAAAAAAATTACCCCCTCCCAAACCATGGTAACTCCGTTCTCGAAACGGACACCATATAAGTTATTTACATCGAGTTACCTAGCGAGGATTGCGGTACTATCGCTGTAGAAATAGGGGACTGTTAAAAGCGGGATGGTTTGGAAAAAACGAGTTTTTGTGTTGCTGATGCCGGGGCGCGTACTACGCGGCAACCACGGTCAATTCGTAGTGCCATATCTCATGACACTTCTCTACAGCTGTTCTGGTAAGCGTGCAGGAGGAAACTCCGTATGATCAAGATCTTACTTTTTCTAATTATCGATTAAGCACGGTTCCATGTTGCCACTTATTTAAAAAAAGACCCAGAGAAAACTGAAGATAAATTATCGCCTTGGCGAACTAGTTAGAAACAGCGTAAAAGAAAATATTTAAAAATAAACAAATTTTATTAGAAAGACTCAAATACCCCGTTAATGAAAAAAAAGAGGGAGAGAGGAAGAGATCAGCCACCGGCACGCCGTGTTCCCTGGTGGTCTCCCTCCCTCCCAAGAAATGACCCCACTCGACGCGGCTTACCGTCGTTGATGGGTCGAGAACCAATGTATTCCGCGTGATATTACCGTTGACGGCTGAAAACGCTCGATGGCCGTCGATCTTTTTGTTTGAAATCAAGAAGTTACCTTCTTTGGTCAGACGTGATGGTTATACACGCTGTCATCTCCAACCACGAGCAATCTGCTTAAACATAATTATGAAATTTATGAATGCTCAATCTCACTCTTTTTCTTTTTCAACCACCAAAGCCCCCTTTGCCGGTTATCGCTTCTCGGCCTTTTGGCTAAGATCAAAGTGTAGTATCTGTTTTCAATAGTGCTATACCGAGATCTTAGTCGTGGGGCGAGAAGTGTTTTTACGCCTGTTAAGCGAGTTTGCCTGCTCTCCGCTACGCTGAATCGTCAGTCGCTGCCGTTCCTGTCTCCAGCCCAGTTCCAGTTCCGGCGGTTGTTCCTGTTTTCCTGTTGCCGCTTGCTACAAACCAACAGTTCCTGAGTTCCGGTCTCCGCTTCGGCGGTCACCACCAACGTAGCCATGCCTGCCGTGCAGTCCTTGCCAGCAGCATCGCAGTCCTCCTCTATGTCCTCAAAGAAGGCCACTGCACGTATAAAATTCGACGGTGTCGCCGTAGAAGATTTGGCTCTTGGCCTTTTCGACCACATTGGCCCCAAGTGTATTACGGTCTTCCAAATGATCGGGAAGGCGGAAGTCTAAGTCACGTTTAAAGACTTTATCTGCTACCAGAAAGCGGTGGATACCGGAATAATCATCGGCGAGAAACACCTCAACATCGTGGGCATTGCCGATCCGGTGACTCAAGTCACAGTTAAAAATGCACCTAGCTGGTGGGATCTCTCGTTCCTAAAAGCCAATCTCAAAAGCTATTGTGAAGTGATATCTGAGACGTGGGAGACCTTCCAACAAGGCCCCCTGAAGGATGTCCGAAACGGTAACCGCCGTCTTGAAGTCCGAATCAAGAGTCCAATCCCGAACCTGATGACCATCAGTGGACACCGAATCCAACTCGTTTATGAAGGCGTCCAACGCATGTGTTTTTACTGCCGCAAAGACAGTCATCAGGTTCGGGATTGTCCGAAGAAAAAAAAGAAGGCTGGAACGACTCCAGAGAGCACAATACTTCAAGGCCAGAACCCTGTACACGATGATCCTGAAAACTTGAGGCACTCCGCACCTTCACCAGAAGCAAACGAGGCCGCCAACGATAACCCGGAAAAAATGGACGATGAAGCTTCAGGAACCGGAAGCTTCGAGGAGGGCGAAGATGGCTGGCGCCTCTCTCCGCCAGGGTCTTCCGGCACACCAGAAAAGGCCAACGGCTATTCCAATGCAGTGAAAACAGCATCTCATCAAGAACACAATCCAGAATCCTCTCCGGCGGTGAAAAAACCTGAAAAAACAAAAAGATTTAATTATGCACAAGTTTGGAAATATTGGGAAATGTCCGAGCAGGAACTTGAGGACTTTTGCCGTCGTGCAGAGGCCTTGCCTGCAACGCCTCCACGACTCCTTAAATGGCGCGAAGACGCATTAACCGAGGCACGCGCCTATCTTCAAAAGCACAAGAAACGTTCACCGAGTTCTCCATCTACAAGTCACCCTAAGAAAGGGAAAAAACAAGATCTATGCTAGGACTGTAATTATATTTTAAGTCACTTTTAAGTACCTTGACTTTTTTAATAAGTTGAAGTCTTTTAGTATAAAGGGTTTTTTAACAATCGTTTAATAAATACGTGCAATATCAATGGTGACATTTTATAGCTTGGGTTTTATTTGCTTTTAACTTTACATGTTTTTAATATTCTGGCTTGTCTTAATTTTTAAGACTAATTTTCGCGTTAATTGAAAAGTTCATATAGGTTCTTATGTATGTTAGCTTACCTAAAAAGTTCATGTAAATATTTCTATATACCTGTTAAACCCTAATGTTTAAAAGAAAATTATGCTTTGGTTTACAATTAGGCTAGCTTTGAAGTTATTAACGTTGAAATTAACCCAACCTGTAAAAAGTAAAAAAGTTAAATAATGAAAAAAAAAAAAATATATACTTACCTGTATGCCCCTAAAAAAGTACATACTCACCATTTGAGGTATCTTTACCCGTAAACAATTAACTTGGCGCTTCTGCCTATATAAACAGAAACCTTGAAGGAAATTATTCTTTCTATTTTGTAACTTGTAAATGTATACAGCTTTGTTCGCGCTAATTTAAAAGTTAATAACGCGAACAAATGTATTTTTTTGACTACGAATTTAAATAAACAAATTCAGTATCTGTTCTTATCAGCTTAATATCTGATACGGGTCCCATCGGGGCCCAAGATATTAAACTTATTTTTGGACGGCGGCGGAGAGGTCGGAGCTTGCTCCACCTCCGCCACGGGTTGGCCTGGTATTGCAGTTCTTCCAGGATCGGCCCACCTCGCTCAATGAATCTAAAATCAAACACCATTTATATATATATATATATATATATATATATATATATATATATATATATATATATATATATATATATATATATATATATATATTCCTGACGTCATAAGAGGGAAAGTCGTCATTGGCTAGTAGATCATTTTGAAGATTCGGACGGATTTGTTTTGTAATTTTTTACCTTAACTGTCGTACGTTACCAACGGTATGTTTTTTTTAAGTCACTTTCGTTACTAACAGGAGACATGATTAGGAGTTCACAGCCGGCCGCTTTTCGACATTCGCATTGGCAACACGTCTTCCCCTTTAAAAAAATTACCCCCTCCCAAACCATGGTAACTCCGTTCTCGAAACGGACACCATATAAGTTATTTACATCGAGTTACCTAGCGAGGATTGCGGTACTATCGCTGTAGAAATAGGGGACTGTTAAAAGCGGGATGGTTTGGAAAAAACGAGTTTTTGTGTTGCTGATGCCGGGGCGCGTACTACGCGGCAACCACGGTCAATTCGTAGTGCCATATCTCATGACACTTCTCTACAGCTGTTCTGGTAAGCGTGCAGGAGGAAACTCCGTATGATCAAGATCTTACTTTTTCTAATTATCGATTAAGCACGGTTCCATGTTGCCACTTATTTAAAAAAAGACCCAGAGAAAACCGAAGATAAATTATCGCCTTGGCGAACTAGTTAGAAACAGCGTAAAAGAAAATATTTAAAAATAAACAAATTTTATTAGAAAGACTCAAATACCCCGTTAATGAAAAAAAAGAGGGTGAGAGGAAGAGATCAGCCACCGGCACGCCGTGTTCCCTGGTGGTCTCCCTCCCTCCCAAGAAATGACCCCACTCGACGCGGCTTACCGTCGTTGATGGGTCGAGAACCAATGTATTCCGCGTGATATTACCGTTGACGGCTGAAAACGCTCGATGGCCGTCGATCTTTTTGTTTGAAATCAAGAAGTTACCTTCTTTGGTCAGACGTGATGGTTATACACGCTGTCATCTCCAACCACGAGCAATCTGCTTAAACATAATTATGAAATTTATGAATGCTCAATCTCACTCTTTTTCTTTTTCAACCACCAAAGCCCCCTTTGCCGGTTATCGCTTCTCGGCCTTTTGGCTAAGATCAAAGTGTAGTATCTGTTCTGCAGTATTATTCCGAGATCTTAGTCGAGGGGCGAGAAGTGTTTCTACGCCTATAAGGCGAGTTTGCCTGCCTTGCTGCATGTTCCGTTCCTGTGCCGATTTGATCCGCTGATGCTCTGTTGCCCGTTCCTGAAAAAAGAAAAACCTACCTGACGTCGCTGCTCCTGGAATCCTTTTCTGTGTGAGACGCTGCTCCCTTGGACTTTCTCTACTTTGCGGATCCTCTCATAGCCACGATGGCTATGGAGGTGAAGAAGAAGACTGCTCGCCTTGAAGTTAACGCCGACTTCTTGGATGTTGCTCGTACTTTCCTCGACAAACTCGGACCCAACAGTATTGATACGCTGCAATCTGTTGGCAAAGAGTGCTTTCTACTCACTTTTACGACCTTGGCCTTCCTACAACAAGCGATCTCCTATGGAGAAATAACGGTAAACAATGCATCCTGTAAGATTTCCAGTGTCGAGGATGACGGCACCTGGTTAACCATCAAACAGCTCCCATCATGGATACAGTGGGATTCAATTTTGACGACCCTACGACAGTACGGAGACATAAAGGCACATCGCCTAGATGAATATAAAGAGCTAAAAGGAATCAAAAACGGCAACCGATCGGTAAAAATAAAAATTAATAAAACGATTCCTAACGTTCTTTATTTCGGACGCAGCCGGGCGCTGGTATATTATACCGGCGTCGCGAAAAAATGTTTCTTCTGCGACCAGGAGGGGCATATAGCCTCTACCTGCCAGAAGAAGAAAAACCAGATGGCAGACAAACCTGAAACCAACGACGACTTACCCAAAGATCCTGAAATAAGCAGAAACTCCACACCTTTACCCACCAACGCCACCACTCGAGACGATAACCTGAAAGAAAACCAAGAAAATCAAACAAGAAACTTACCCATACTTACCGCAGCCGACGAATCAAAAAGCTCTGAAGAGAGCTGGACGATGACGTCACCCGAACCATCCAAGAAGAACCCAGATCCTCCAGTCAAAACCAGCCAATACTCCGATGCCCTGAAAACAGCACCAAAACCCGACGAACCTAAACCTGAATCAACAAACAGCAAACCAAAAAAGAACTCCTCCGACTCCGGTACCACCTCAAAAGAAATCACCGCAACAGCCAGACCTCCATATGATCCTACGACCTGGATACCAGGAACGAGACCACCTATAAAACATTTAACCAAACAAGAACTACATATGCTTATCGAACACATCAAGACAGTACCCTATGGCCAGGACGGTAATGTTAACTGGTCCATAGCCGAATACTTTGCCGAAATTAAATTAGAAATCCAAAACTACCAAAAACGCCCACGCAGTACCACTCCCACCAAAGAAACCAAAAAAGGGAAATCTTCACGTTGAAGTTTTTATTAATTTTAAACTTTACCTCTGTTTTATCTCTATGAACTAATTAGTTTTATACTTTTTAAATTTTATATCTATTTAATGACCTGTTTTAATTTAAACTAATTTAAAAAACAGGAACTATCTGACAGGGTACTGTATTTTATTGAAATTTTTAATAAACAAATTCAGTATCTGTTCTTATCAGCTTAATATCTGATACGGGTCCCATCGGGGCCCAAGATATTAAACTTATTTTTGGACGGCGGCGGAGAGGTCGGAGCTTGCTCCACCTCCGCCACGGGTTGGCCTGGTATTGCAGTTCTTCCAGGATCGGCCCACCTCGCTCAATGAATCTAAAATCAAACACCATTTATATATATATATATATATATATATATATATATATATATTCCTGACGTCATAAGAGGGAAAGTCGTCATTGGCTAGTAGATCATTTTGAAGATTCGGACGGATTTGTTTTGTAATTTTTTACCTTAACTGTCGTACGTTACCAACGGTATGTTTTTTTTAAGTCACTTTCGTTACTAACAGGAGACATGATTAGGAGTTCACAGCCGGCCGCTTTTCGACATTCGCATTGGCAACACGTCTTCCCCTTTAAAAAAATTACCCCCTCCCAAACCATGGTAACTCCGTTCTCGAAACGGACACCATATAAGTTATTTACATCGAGTTACCTAGCGAGGATTGCGGTACTATCGCTGTAGAAATAGGGGACTGTTAAAAGCGGGATGGTTTGGAAAAAACGAGTTTTTGTGTTGCTGATGCCGGGGCGCGTACTACGCGGCAACCACGGTCAATTCGTAGTGCCATATCTCATGACACTTCTCTACAGCTGTTCTGGTAAGCGTGCAGGAGGAAACTCCGTATGATCAAGATCTTACTGTTTCTAATTATCGATTAAGCACGGTTCCATGTTGCCACTTATTTAAAAAAAGACCCAGAGAAAACCGAAGATAAATTATCGCCTTGGCGAACTAGTTAGAAACAGCGTAAAAGAAAATATTTAAAAATAAACAAATTTTATTAGAAAGACTCAAATACCCCGTTAATGAAAAAAAAGAGGGTGAGAGGAAGAGATCAGCCACCGGCACGCCGTGTTCCCTGGTGGTCTCCCTCCCTCCCAAGAAATGACCCCACTCGACGCGGCTTACCGTCGTTGATGGGTCGAGAACCAATGTATTCCGCGTGATATTACCGTTGACGGCTGAAAACGCTCGATGGCCGTCGATCTTTTTGTTTGAAATCAAGAAGTTACCTTCTTTGGTCAGACGTGATGGTTATACACGCTGTCATCTCCAACCACGAGCAATCTGCTTAAACATAATTATGAAATTTATGAATGCTCAATCTCACTCTTTTTCTTTTTCAACCACCAAAGCCCCCTTTGCCGGTTATCGCTTCTCGGCCTTTTGGCTAAGATCAAAGTGTAGTATCAAGGCAAGCCCGGAGCTATACCGCGATCTTAGTCTGAGACGAGAAGTTACGTTACCTGCGTTTTACCTGGCACTTACCCGGTTCTGCGCTGCTCCAGTGCTGTTCCGTTCCTGACCCGGTGCCACTCCGGTGCCGTTCCTGCTAATCTCTCTGGTCATCCGGTTCTAATATCGACTGTGGTACTCGTGGTTCGCTTCACCGGCGTTCCCGGGCCGCCACCCATCCATCTATCCAGACGTCTGGGGCTTGGTCACCATGCCTTCTACGATGTCGACCATGCCTGTTCCCTCAGCTGCTGCCGCAAAGAAAGCTACTGCAAGAATTAAGTTTGAAGGAGTTGCTCTGGAGGACTTAGCTTCGGCCTTGTTCGCTCTAGTTGGAGTCAAGAATATCGTCGTATTCCAGATCTTGGGAAAATCGGAGGCTCAGATTACGTTTTCCGACAAAGACAGCCATCAAAAAGCCGTGGAGGCCGGAATTATTGTCGGTGAAAGACATTTGAACATTGTCAGTGTTACTGACCCCGTATCGTATGTGACCATTAAAGACGCACCTAGTTGGTGGGAGCTCGCGTTTTTGAAGAACGCTCTACGCCAATACTGTGAAGTAGTTGCACAGACATGGGAACAGTTCCAGAAGGGGCCGCTCAAGGGCCTTCGCAACGGGACTCGTCGCCTGGAAGTAAAAATGAAAAGCCCAATCCCAAACCTAATGACTATTAGCGGCCATCGGGTGCAAATTTCGTACCAAGGAGTGCACCGTATGTGCTTTTACTGCAGAAAAGACAACCATCAGGTTCGTGATTGTCCAAAGCGCAAATCCAAGGCCCGTGGTGGCAATGAAGGTATCGAAGAACGTGGAGAACAAGAAATCGAGGTCGTGGGTGAATCCACGCCTATCAACGTGCAGCCACAAGACGTCGCTCCTGACTCAGCGGCTGTGATTGGGGAAGAATCTACCTTGACGCCGGAGAATACGTCCTTCGAAATGGATGGCAGCAACTCATCAGCCTTGGAGAACTTTTCTCCGGGGCCAACTTCGTCTCCAAAACAAGGGGACTTAGGAACGGGAATTATCCCGGGCAACGGTTCATACGCGAACGCAGTGACGAAAGATCCTACAACAGATTCGAAGTCACCTCAGCCTTCTCCGACGGCGGGGAGATCTGGAATGCCACGTCAAACTTCAGGAGCACCTAAAGCAAACAAGAGAGGTCCCTCTGAGCTTCCAGGAGGCTTGCCTAAAAAAAGCAAGTAATTGAACACTTCCTTGACTTTTATAGTAGTTAACTTTTGCCTTTATATAGCTTTTATTTTTTAACCTTGAATGCTTAATCTTAATATGGGAACTCTAAATATCAATGGTATGCGCGATATAAACAAACAATTGCGTGTGGCGGCTATGTTTACCCAAAGTAAATTAGACGTTTTATACTTACAAGAAACGCACATATTAGACTCAGACAATTGGCGGTCTCTACGTCGACAGTTTTGTTCGGAGTGTGTTTACTCTAGCCAGGGTTCGAACCGTGCGCGCGGGGTTATGTTGATTTTTAAAGACTATTTAAAATCCTACATAAAGAGTTTTCGCACTGACTATGATGGCCGTATTATCAGTGTCGATGTTATAGTATCTAATATTAGAATCCGTTTTTTGAATATTTATGCACCTTGTATACCCGCCCAGAGAAAGTTATTTTTTCACAAGTTGTACACCTTTTTAGATGGCCGTTATGATATTTTAATTTTAGGCGGTGATTTTAATTGCGTACTCGATCCGACCCTGGATAGGGAGGGTGGCAATGTTTACCCTGACCTTAGTGTGTTGAAATTGAATGGGATTACTTCGGCCTTGGGACTTATCGACGTTTGGCGACACCTGTATCCTGACACTCCGGGTTTCACTTGGGGAAATAATAGTGTCAGAAGTCGATTAGATCGTATCTATATAAGTAACACCTCGTCTGTAACTTTTGATAATGCTAATATCTTAGCTGTTCAGTGGTCGGACCATGCGCTCCTAGAAGTGTGTCTCTGTATCGGTGGGGGGGTTTCTCGGGGGAGGGGGGTTTGGCGTTTGAACGACAAGCTTCTCCACCCCGAGAGTGGCATTGGCGTTGAGATCGGTGATATGATCCGGTCACTTCTGGGAAATGTCACAACGGTGGGCGGTTGGGACTCCTTTAAAACTAGTATTGCCGGGTTTGTGAGGACCAAGGGGAAGGCGTTGGCGGCCGAAAAACGGAAGGCTATGTCAGTGTATAGATGGTTCCTGGGGCTTTTGAGTCGCGCCCCTGAGCGCAACACTTTCGCTGTTGCCGCTGAGGAGCACTTTCAGGCCCGCCTCCAGGAGCAGTACGATGAACAGTATAAGTATTTGACTGGTCTCCGGGACGGGGTGGCCATCGCCGGGGAAGAGCGATTCTCCGCGGAGTTTTACCTCCAGTTTAAAGGGGGCTCCAAGCGGGTGGAGATTGCGGAGGTCGAGGTCGATGGAGTCAGGAGTAATGACCCTGGCATCATCGAGGCCGCCTTCGTAGATTTCTATAGTGATTTGTATAAAGCCGACAGTGTAGGACAGTTTGAGTGTCCTCCTAATTTACCTCGTTTATCGAAGGAAGAGTGCACGCCTTTAGAGGATGACGTCACTGACGGAGAATTGCTCTATGCCCTGAAGTCCTTTAAAGCCGGCAAAGCGCCGGGTCCTGACGGCTTGACCGTCGCCTTTTACAAAACCTTTTGGGCTATAATTGGCCCCATACTTACCCTGGTAGTCAATTCCGCTCTCAAAGAAGGGTCCCTCCCCCCATCAATGCAGACAGGTATTATCTCCCTGTTATGCAAAGACGAGGTACGTAGGCATCTCGTGGGGTCTTGGCGCCCTATTACGCTTTTGAACGTCGATAGACGTTTAATTGCTAAGGTATTTGAGAATCGTCTAAAGGCCGTTACACCAAAATTAATTGGTGTAAACCAGTCTTGTGGGGTGAAAGGGCGTCTGCCCTTACATAACTTAACTTTACTTAGAGATACTATTGTTTCCCTCAAAGAGCGCCGCCAAGCGGGTTATCTGCTCGCAATCGATTTTAATAAGGCTTTTGATCGATTGGATCACTCGTTTATTTTTAACATTTTAACTTCGTTTGGGTTCGGTCCCAATTTTATATCATTTGTCAAAATTTTATATAAAAACAACACGAGCAACATTTTACTTAATAACTCCCTGAGCGGTGCTTTTTCCGTGAATAAGGGTGTAAGGCAGGGGTGTCCACTTTCGCCCATTTTATTTGTTTTATCAATAGAAACATTACTGTTTAACTTACGCTTAAATCCTTCTATTCGCGGCCTCCCTTCTCCGGGTGCCCCGATCGAGGACGCTCTGAAATTCGCAGCTCATGCCGACGATATAAATTGTGTCGAATCCGACTTATCTGGTATTAACGTCATTGCCTTAGAAACTGAAAAATTCTGTGCTATGTCAGGGAGCAAATTAAATGAGGAAAAAACAAAAATAATTAGACTTGGCGTTGGGCATACCGACTCTTCCGAACACAAACCTTTTATCATAAGTAATGGTCCAGTGAAAATTATGGGTATTCTTTTTAATGCTGCTGGTGTTGACCCCTTAAATGAAAATATTTTTAAAACACGCTTTACAAACACTATCGCCAATTGGCAGTCTTTGTCAATTTCGTTCGCCGGTAAAGCGCAATTATTACGCCAGGTGGCGGTGCCGCGCTTGACTTACCCTGTACCACTCGTGAATTTTTCCTCGAAGACGCTGGTCGACCTGGAAAAAACGATGTTCTCGTTCCTATGGAACAAGAAAACTGAACTTATTAATAGGAAAACACTCTACTTACCAGTCGAGGAAGGGGGAATTGGCATTCCCCACCTGAACACCATCATAGCATCTCTCACGTTGTCACGAGTTATCAGCTGCCTAAAAACTGAGATCCACGTTGTCCACAAGTCGGTCGCATATAATCTTTCGACGGCCGTCAAAACAGTGTTTGGTCTAAAATTAGATCTTAGAAGTCCACATGCAGCGGAAACTAGCGCCAACTATGTCGCCGCAAAAGTTACTGCCCTAATCGTCAAACCAACCTTAAAGGCGAATAAAACGCTATTAGATTTGAGTAACGCTGACATAAGTCGCAGGGTAGCGAACAAATACGTACCAAAAACTGTATCTCTCCAACCCCACCTTAACTGGAGAACTATCTTTAAACGCGTTGGAAATCGTTCCATCGAAGGAACCCGTCGGGACTTCCTGTACAAAGTGGTATACGACGCCGTTCCTGTGCGGGACATTTTGTTCACACGTCATATAAGTAAAACTCGGGTGTGCCCTTTTTGCACCCAAAACGAATCGCTAGTACATTTATTGTATCAATGCACCAACGCCAAACTCCTTTTAAATCATCTGCGCAAATTTTTTAACTTAAAATTTTTATCTGTTAAAAGTGTTCTTTATCATGCTCCTCTACCTGTTTCATTATCACTTCTCTATGTATTTAATATTGTTTTAGCTGAAATTAAGTTCCAAGTATGGAAGGCTCGAAATGCCAAACTTTTTGAGAGTAAATTTGTAACTGCATCAATTGTAAACGAACGAGTTCGTACTCAGATTTTAAAACGGGCGCGGGCAGACCTACAGCGCCTCCAGCGGCCCGATTTCGAGACGAAATGGTGTGACGTCACCATCCCTATAGTTATATTAAAAGGCAATGGCGTAGAGTTATTGTATTAACTCCTCTAGGTGGAGCTTTTTTCTAGTTTCGTTATGTAGGCGCACTTATGCGCATCTACTTATCTTGTGCAACCATATATCTTACCAGGCTCCGTGCAATTTTTTTCCCATGTATAGGGTTTTTTTTTAGTGCAAAATTATTTTTATTTTTGTGAACTATATAATTATAGTACTCTATTTGGCTCAGTTCAATTTTTTCCCCTTAATGGGGTTTTTGTCTTGGTGTGATAAACTCATATTTATATGCACTAAACAATTGTTACCTTTTCGGGATCAGTGCAAATTTGTTGTTGTGTGTACAATTACCTAAGCAGTTATTTTTTAATCCGATAATTCACTTCTCAAAGTTCATATAATTAAGATCAATGTATTAGTATTATTTTTCCGAGGGAACTCCTTTAGTTTTTTATTACGTTAAAATGGTTGTTTTTAAACAAAACAACAAAATTAAGACAAAGTTAAAAAAACTCTTTAATTTGACAATTTGTAACAAAGATATTTTCTTGATTACAATAATACCAGCAAAAACATAAATATGCCAGTAACTTACCTGTAATGACGCTAACAGTTCTTCTGAATTTTGTAAACTTTTTCTGCGATAATTTAATTAATAAGTAACCGCGGGAATTGTAACTTGTTTTTTGTACTTCAAATAAACAAATTCAGTATCTGTTCTTATCAGCTTAATATCTGATACGGGTCCCATCGGGGCCCAAGATATTAAACTTATTTTTGGACGGCGGCGGAGAGGTCGGAGCTTGCTCCACCTCCGCCACGGGTTGGCCTGGTATTGCAGTTCTTCCAGGATCGGCCCACCTCGCTCAATGAATCTAAAATCAAACACCATTTATATATATATATATATATATATATATATATATATATATATATATATATATATATATATATATATATATATATATTCCTGACGTCATAAGAGGGAAAGTCGTCATTGGCTAGTAGATCATTTTGAAGATTCGGACGGATTTGTTTTGTAATTTTTTACCTTAACTGTCGTACGTTACCAACGGTATGTTTTTTTTAAGTCACTTTCGTTACTAACAGGAGACATGATTAGGAGTTCACAGCCGGCCGCTTTTCGACATTCGCAAAAATTACCCCCTCCCAAACCATGGTAACTCCGTTCTCGAAACGGACACCATATAAGTTATTTACATCGAGTTACCTAGCGAGGATTGCGGTACTATCGCTGTAGAAATAGGGGACTGTTAAAAGCGGGATGGTTTGGAAAAAACGAGTTTTTGTGTTGCTGATGCCGGGGCGCGTACTACGCGGCAACCACGGTCAATTCGTAGTGCCATATCTCATGACACTTCTCTACAGCTGTTCTGGTAAGCGTGCAGGAGGAAACTCCGTATGATCAAGATCTTACTTTTTCTAATTATCGATTAAGCACGGTTCCATGTTGCCACTTATTTAAAAAAAGACCCAGAGAAAACCGAAGATAAATTATCGCCTTGGCGAACTAGTTAGAAACAGCGTAAAAGAAAATATTTAAAAATAAACAAATTTTATTAGAAAGACTCAAATACCCCGTTAATGAAAAAAAAGAGGGTGAGAGGAAGAGATCAGCCACCGGCACGCCGTGTTCCCTGGTGGTCTCCCTCCCTCCCAAGAAATGACCCCACTCGACGCGGCTTACCGTCGTTGATGGGTCGAGAACCAATGTATTCCGCGTGATATTACCGTTGACGGCTGAAAACGCTCGATGGCCGTCGATCTTTTTGTTTGAAATCAAGAAGTTACCTTCTTTGGTCAGACGTGATGGTTATACACGCTGTCATCTCCAACCACGAGCAATCTGCTTAAACATAATTATGAAATTTATGAATGCTCAATCTCACTCTTTTTCTTTTTCAACCACCAAAGCCCCCTTTGCCGGTTATCGCTTCTCGGCCTTTTGGCTAAGATCAAAGTGTAGTATCTGTTCCCAGCTATTTCGCTGAAATCTTGGCCGAAAGGCCGTTAAGCGACGTATACGCTTCTCAGCCTGTTCCTGCGATGCTGACTTACCTGCCGGTATCCTGAAGTTGCTGTTCCTGTTCCTGCTCCTGCTGCTGCCGCTGCTGTTTCCGGTTCCGTTGCTGTTCCTGATTCCGCTGCCGTTCCTGGTCCTGGTCCTGCTGACACTTACCTGTCGCTGGTGTTCCTGGTCTCCACGCTGTATCCTGACTTGGCCGATTCCTGCCATTTCCACTTGACGCTGTTCCTTCCTGGGACTTGACTTCACCCGACGACCCCTCTAAAGCCATCATGGCTGCAGAGGTGAAGAAGCGGACCGCTCGACTGGACGTCGATGCTGGCTACTTGGAAATCGCTCAGACCTTCCTCGGAAAGCTCGGATCCGATTCAATCGAAATGCTTCAACCTGTTGGTAAAGAATCTTACTTACTTACCTTCACAACCCTGGCCTTCCTGAAACAAGCAGTCTCCTACGGAGAATTAACGATCAACAATAAGACCTGTAAAGTCACCAGCGTCGAGGATGACGGCGTCTGGTTGACAATCAAGAATCTGCAACCATGGATACAATGGGATGCCATATTGACAAACTTACGACAATATGGCGAAATTAAGGCCCATCGCCTAGATGAATATAAAGAACTCAAAGGGATCAAAAATGGAGATAGAGCGGTAAAAATCAGAATTAATAAAACTATACCTAATGTTCTTTATTTTGGCCGCGGTCGAGCCCTGGTTTACTACCCAGGTGTTTCAAAAAAGTGCTTCTTTTGTGATCAGGAGGGGCACATTGCCTCTGCCTGCGACGCAAAAAAGAATAACCAGACGACCGAGAAGACAAAACCCCGAACCAACGACGACTTACCCAAAGATCCTGAAATAACCAGAAACTCCACACCTATACTCACCAACGCCACCACTCGAGACGATAACCTGAAAGTAAACCAAGAAAATCAAACAAGTAACTTACCTATACTTACCGCTGCCGACGAATCAAAAAGCTCTGAAGAGAGCTGGACGATGACGTCACCCGAACCATCCAAGAAGAACCCAGATCCTCCAGTCCAAACAAGCCAATACGCCGACGCCTTGAAATCTCCACCACAACCAGATGAACCTGAAAATAAACCCGAAACAACAAGCACCGACCCTGAACAATCCGAATCCGACAGCAGCAACGACGAGACCACTACAGCCACCGGTCCCAGGTGGGATCCAAATACCTGGGAACTGGGGGATAAACAAGATTTTAAGAAACTCACCAAACAAGAACTCCAAATACTGTTAGAACGCATTAACCGAGAACCTCCAAGCCGCACCCCATACATCACCTGGCAAATAGACTATATAAAAAACGACATCACATCCATCCTCCAAAATTATCCTAAACGCCGTAACAGCACGACTCCAATAAAAAAAGTGAAAAAAGGGAAATCTTAAAATTAAAATTTTAAAATTTTATACGTAAACCTCGGTTTTAATTTTGTGAAATTATTAGTTTTCTACCTTTTATTTTTTGTGACTAATTATTGACCTGTTTTAATTTAAACTAACTTAAAAAACAGGAATATATGACAAGGGTACTGTACCAAATTTGATTTTTTAATAAACAAATTCAGTATCTGTTCTTATCAGCTTAATATCTGATACGGGTCCCATCGGGGCCCAAGATATTAAACTTATTTTTGGACGGCGGCGGAGAGGTCGGAGCTTGCTCCACCTCCGCCACGGGTTGGCCTGGTATTGCAGTTCTTCCAGGATCGGCCCACCTCGCTCAATGAATCTAAAATCAAACACCATTTATATATATATATATATATATATATATATATATATATATATATATATATATATATATATATATATATATTCCTAACGTCATAAGAGGGAAAGTCGTCATTGGCTAGTAGATCATTTTGAAGATTCGGACGGATTTGTTTTGTAATTTTTTACCTTAACTGTCGTACGTTACCAACGGTATGTTTTTTTTAAGTCACTTTCGTTACTAACAGGAGACATGATTAGGAGTTCACAGCCGGCCGCTTTTCGACATTCGCATTGGCAACACGTCTTCCCCTTTAAAAAAATTACCCCCTCCCAAACCATGGTAACTCCGTTCTCGAAACGGACACCATATAAGTTATTTACATCGAGTTACCTAGCGAGGATTGCGGTACTATCGCTGTAGAAATAGGGGACTGTTAAAAGCGGGATGGTTTGGAAAAAACGAGTTTTTGTGTTGCTGATGCCGGGGCGCGTACTACGCGGCAACCACGGTCAATTCGTAGTGCCATATCTCATGACACTTCTCTACAGCTGTTCTGGTAAGCGTGCAGGAGGAAACTCCGTATGATCAAGATCTTACTTTTTCTAATTATCGATTAAGCACGGTTCCATGTTGCCACTTATTTAAAAAAAGACCCAGAGAAAACCGAAGATAAATTATCGCCTTGGCGAACTAGTTAGAAACAGCGTAAAAGAAAATATTTAAAAATACACAAATTTTATTAGAAAGACTCAAATACCCCGTTAATGAAAAAAAAGAGGGTGAGAGGAAGAGATCAGCCACCGGCACGCCGTGTTCCCTGGTGGTCTCCCTCCCTCCCAAGAAATGACCCCACTCGACGCGGCTTACCGTCGTTGATGGGTCGAGAACCAATGTATTCCGCGTGATATTACCGTTGACGGCTGAAAACGCTCGATGGCCGGCGATCTTTTTGTTTGAAATCAAGAAGTTACCTTCTTTGGTCAGACGTGATGGTTATACACGCTGTCATCTCCAACCACGAGCAATCTGCTTAAACATAATTATGAAATTTATGAATGCTCAATCTCACTCTTTTTCTTTTTCAACCACCAAAGCCCCCTTTGCCGGTTATCGCTTCTCGGCCTTTTGGCTAAGATCAAAGTGTAGTATCTGTTCCCAGCTATTTCGCTGAAATCTTGGCCGAAAGGCCGTTAAGCGAGTTTTCCAGCTATACAGCTAGTTCCTGCGATGCTGACTTACCTGCCGGTATCCTGTCGTTCCTGTTCCTGTTCCTGCTTTTGAAGCTGCCGCTGCTGTTTCCGGTTCCTGTGTTCCTGATTCCGCTGCTGTTCCTGGTCCTGGTCCTGCTGACACTTACCTGTCGCTGCTGTTCCTGGTCACTTCGTCGTATCCTGACTTGGCTGATTCCTGCCAACACCACTTGACGCTGTTCCTTCCTGGGACTTGACTTCACTTGACGACCCCTCTAAAGCCATCATGGCTGCAGAGGTGAAGAAGCGGACTGCCCGGCTCGAAGTTGACGCCGGATTTCTGGATGTCGCTCGGGCCTTCCACGGAAAATTTGGACCCAACAGCATCGAGACCCTACAACCTATTGGTAAAGAAATATTTTTTCTTACCTTTTCAACCCTGGCCTTCATGAAGCAAGCCGTCTCCTATGGCGAAATAACGATAAACGAGAAGTCCTGTAAAATCAGCAGCGTTGACGATGACGGCGTCTGGCTGACGATAAAACACCTACCATCATGGCTCCAATGGGATGCAATTTTGACCAATCTGAAGCAGTACGGAGAAGTAAAAATACATCGCTTCGATGAATACAAAGAACTAAAAGGAGTCAGAAACGGGGATCGATCGGTAAAAATCAAGATGCTAAAAACTATACCTAACGTACTTTATTTTGGAAGAAGCCGGGCACTAGTGTATTACTCTGGTGTCACAAAGAAGTGTTTCTTCTGCGACCAGGAGGGGCATGTGGCCTCTGCATGTGAAGCGAAGAAACACTCGACGATGGAAACACAAAGAAAACAAGAAAATCACGTACCACCAATAGATCCTGAAACCACCAAAAGCTCCACACCTACTCACCTGAAGACTGCTACCACCAACGCCGCAACTCAAGAAGATGACCTAGAAGAAAATCAATCACGTAATACAAAAATACTTACCTTAGCCGACGAATCGGAAAGCTCTGAAGAGAGCTGGTCGTTGACGTCACCAGAACCCTCCAAACAGAAAGTAGAACCTCCAGTCCAAACCAGCCAATACTCCGACGCCTTGAAATCTCCACCACAGCCTGATGAACCTGAAAAGATAATCAGAAAAAATATAACCAACTCCGCCACCACCCTCAAGTTCGATCCGTCAACCTGGGAGTATGGAATGCTGCCCGACCTTCAACAGTTTTCAAAATACCAACTCATAGCCCTCTCTGAAACAATCAAATCCCGATCATCCCCAAGTAGCGCTTCTCTCAAAAAACAAGCTGAACAACTCCTCGAAAACATTTCTGAAATCCTAATAAACTGGCATAAACGACGACGCAGCTACACTCCACCCAAAGAAACTAAAAAAGGAAAAAAATATGTTTTAAATTTAATTTTTAAAATTTTTAGCATAGTTCTTTGCTCGATTTTTTAACCATGTTCCTTTTATCTTTTAACGATTGTTCGCGATAAATTAAAATAATTAACACGCGAACAAAAATGACAAAATTGTAAAAATGTAAAAAAAACGAAGCTTTTAATAAACAATTAAAAGTATCTGTTCTTATCAGCTTAATATCTGATACGGGTCCCATCGGGGCCCAAGATATTAAACTTATTTTTGGACGGCGGCGGAGAGGTCGGAGGTTGCTCCACCTCCGCCACGGGTTGGCCTGGTATTGCAGTTCTTCCAGGATCGGCCCACCTCGCTCAATGAATCTAAAATCAAACACCATATATATATATATATATATATATATATATATATATATATATATATATATATATATTCCTGACGTCATAAGAGGGAAAGTCGTCATTGGCTAGTAGATCATTTTGAAGATTCGGACGGATTTGTTTTGTAATTTTTACCTTAATTGTCGTACGTTACCAACGGTATGATTTTTTTAAGTCACTTTCGTTACTAACAGGAGACATGATTAGGAGTTCACAGCCGGCCGCTTTTCGACATTCGCGTTGGCAACACGTCTTCCCCTTTAAAAAAAATTACCCCCTCCCAAACCATGGTAACTCCGTTCTCGAAACGGACACCATATAAGTTATTTACATCGAGTTACCTAGCGAGGATTGCGGTACTATCGCTGTAGAAATAGGGGACTGTTAAAAGCGGGATGGTTTGGAAAAAACGAGTTTTTGTGTTGCTGATGCCGGGGCGCGTACTACGCGGCAACCACGGTCAATTCGTAGTGCCATATCTCATGACACTTCTCTACAGCTGTTCTGGTAAGCGTGCAGGAGGAAACTCCGTATGATTATGATCTTACTTTTTCTAATTATCGATTAAGCACGGTTCATGTTGCCACTTATTAAAAAAAGACCCAGAGAAAACCGAAGATAAATTATCGCCTTGGCGAACTAGTTAGAAACAGCGTAAAAGAAAATATTTAAAAATACACAAATTTTATTAAAAAGACTCAAATACCGCGTTAATGGAAAACAAGAGGGAGAGAGGAAGAGAGCAGCCACCGGCACGCCGTGTTCCCCGGTGGTCTCCCTCCCAAGAAATGACCCCACTCGACGCGGCTTACCGTCGTTGATGGGTCGAGAACCAATGTATTCCACGTGATATTACCGTTGACGGCTGAAAACGCTCGATGGCCGTCGATCTTTTTGTTTGAAATCAAGAAGTTGCCTTCTTTGGTCAGACGTGATGGTTATACACGCTGTCATCTCCAGCCACGAGCAATCTGCTTAAACATAATTATGAAATATATGAATGCTCAATCTCACTCTTTTTCTTTTTCAACCACCAAAGCCCCCTTTGCCGGTTATCGCTTCTCGGCCTTTTGGCTAAGATCAAAGTGTAGTATCTGTTCCCAGCTATTTCGCTGAAATCTTGGCCGAAAGGCCGTTAAGCGACGTTTACGCTTCTCAGCCTGTTCCTGCGATGCTGACTTACCTGCCGGTATCCTGACGTCTCTGTTCCTGTTCCTGTTTCTGCCGCTGCTGTTTCCGGTTCCTCTGCTGTTCCTGTTTCCGCTGCTGTTCCTGGTCCTGGCCCTGCTGACACTTACCTGTCGCTGCTGATCCTGGTCTCCACGCTGTATCCTGACTTGGCTGTTTCCTGCCACTGCTGCTCGACGCTGTTCCTTCCTGGGACTTGCCTTCATCCGACGATCCTCCCATAGCCATCATGGCTATGGAGGTGAAAAAACGCACTGCTCACCTTCAGGTCGACGCCGGATTCCTGGACGTCGCTCGGACCTTCCACGACAAGCTCGGCTCTGATTGCCTCGACACTCTCCAACCTGTTGGTAAAGACAAGTTTTTAATAACTTTTACGACCCTGGCCCTCCTGCAACAAGCGCTCTCCTACAACGACCTTGAAATTAACGTTAAACCCTGCCGACTTACCAGCGTCGAAGATGACGGCGTCTGGGTGACCATCAAGAATCTACCCTCTTGGATCCAATGGGACTCCATACTTACCACTATGCGACATTACGGCACCATCAAAGCACACCGACTCGACGAATACCCTCAACTTAAAGGACTAAAAAATGGCGACAGATCGGTTAAAATTAAAATAGAAAAAACTATACCAAATGTTCTTTATTTCGGACGCAGCAGAGCGCTGGTCTACTACCAGGGAGTCGTAAAGAGATGTTTCTTTTGCGACAAGGAGGGACACAATGTGTCCTCATGCGAGGTGAAACAGGCTAGGAAGGAAGCCGAAGCGCGGAAAATCGCTGAAGGCCAGGAGATGGAACCAACAGAGAGGTCAGAGCACGTCCAGGCAGTGGACATGGTCGACCCGCCCCAGGCACCCGAGAAAATCAACGAAGACCACAACAGAGACCTATATGTCAGTCCCAAAAACCTAGAATACATAAAGAACTACTCGCAGCAGGAACTCAAAGAATTCATGGAATACCTAAGGACTACAGACGAATTGAACGACAGGCGGAAGCAGGTGTTTCTCACGCTCGCCAACCAAGAACTGGAAAAATATACAAAACGACACATGCCCAACTCTCCAGGCAAAGCCGCCAAGAAAGGAAAGACACAAGCCGAAGAGAAAAAGACATTCGCCACCGCCACCAAAAACACACCTGAGAAGGATGTATATACACAATACGTAACATACTAAATCTTTTTATCTCGTAATGACAAAATTTAATTTTAAATTATGCAGAACTCATTTTTATTCATTTACTTCTGTTTACACTTTTATCTGGTTTTAACTTTATTAACCCTGAAAGCAATTAGATTTTTAAGAAAAATAATTATACTCACCTTGTGATGTTAAAAGAAAAAAAACAATTAATACTTACCTCGACGTTGGAAAAAAACCAAACCTAGGAAAAAAACGAAAAATGTAACAATTTTTAGCAATGTACGCGCTAATTTAATTTAATTAACCGCGAACATTTTAGAAATTTGTATTTTGACTGAAAATTAATAAACAAATTCAGTATCTGTTCTTATCAGCTTAATATCTGATACGGGTCCCATCGGGGCCCAAGATATTAAACTTATTTTTGGACGGCGGCGGAGAGGTCGGAGCTTGCTCCACCTCCGCCACGGGTTGGCCTGGTATTGCAGTTCTTCCAGGATCGGCCCACCTCGCTCAATGAATCTAAAATCAAACACCATTTATATATATATATATATATATATATATATATATATATATATATATATATATATTCCTGACGTCATAAGAGGGAAAGTCGTCATTGGCTAGTAGATCATTTTGAAGATTCGGACGGATTTGTTTTGTAATTTTTACCTTAATTGTCGTACGTTACCAACGGTATGATTTTTTTAAGTCACTTTCGTTACTAACAGGAGACATGATTAGGAGTTCACAGCCGGCCGCTTTTCGACATTCGCGTTGGCAACACGTCTTCCCCTTTAAAAAAAATTACCCCCTCCCAAACCATGGTAACTCCGTTCTCGAAACGGACACCATATAAGTTATTTACATCGAGTTACCTAGCGAGGATTGCGGTACTATCGCTGTAGAAATAGGGGACTGTTAAAAGCGGGATGGTTTGGAAAAAACGAGTTTTTGTGTTGCTGATGCCGGGGCGCGTACTACGCGGCAACCACGGTCAATTCGTAGTGCCATATCTCATGACACTTCTCTACAGCTGTTCTGGTAAGCGTGCAGGAGGAAACTCCGTATGATTATGATCTTACTTTTTCTAATTATCGATTAAGCACGGTTCATGTTGCCACTTATTAAAAAAAGACCCAGAGAAAACCGAAGATA
Organism: Leiobunum rupestre; assembly: GCF_980474605.1. Taxonomy (NCBI): domain Eukaryota; kingdom Metazoa; phylum Arthropoda; class Arachnida; order Opiliones; family Sclerosomatidae; genus Leiobunum; species Leiobunum rupestre. The sequence goes on along the minus strand of NC_143392.1, from coordinate 54,989,344 downwards.
AATTATCGCCTTGGCGAACTAGTTAGAAACAGCGTAAAAGAAAATATTTAAAAATACACAAATTTTATTAAAAAGACTCAAATACCGCGTTAATGGAAAACAAGAGGGAGAGAGGAAGAGAGCAGCCACCGGCACGCCGTGTTCCCCGGTGGTCTCCCTCCCAAGAAATGACCCCACTCGACGCGGCTTACCGTCGTTGATGGGTCGAGAACCAATGTATTCCACGTGATATTACCGTTGACGGCTGAAAACGCTCGATGGCCGTCGATCTTTTTGTTTGAAATCAAGAAGTTGCCTTCTTTGGTCAGACGTGATGGTTATACACGCTGTCATCTCCAGCCACGAGCAATCTGCTTAAACATAATTATGAAATATATGAATGCTCAATCTCACTCTTTTTCTTTTTCAACCACCAAAGCCCCCTTTGCCGGTTATCGCTTCTCGGCCTTTTGGCTAAGATCAAAGTGTAGTATCTGTTGGATCGCGACGTCCTTTCCGTCGGTCCTCCGGATCTCAGTGCCTCTACGTTAGCTTCCGTCCTAACAGACTGGAACCTCCACGACGCCTGGCGTCATCTCCATCCGACCACCAGGGTCTACCCTTGGCATTCGACTCGGGCCAATTCACGTCTGGACACCTTTTTCGTGCCCAACAGCGAGGACGTTGTTACGCAATGCGCCGATATTTTGCCGTTACGGCATATTTCGGATCACGACGCTGTTCTTATGTCCTTCCGTGTTTCACCACCGCGCCTGCGCGGTCCGAGTGTCTGGCGACTTAACACCGCCTTGTTGACAGACGAAGACCGTGAATCTCATAAAATCGAACTACGACGTATTCTAGCCAAAGTCGATTCTGCTCTCGCGTGGGAAGCTGCAAAGATAGATTGCGCGCGCTATTTCCGTCAAGTTGGGAAAAAACGCGCGGCGAAACACCGTCAGGAAATCGCTTTCCTCAGATGGGCGCTCCAGAAGGTTTCAAGAGTGAGACCGGAAACGACCGAAACTGTCGCGGCTAAAGAGGAGATTACGTCTCTTCTCCGCGCCGAATACCGAAGGCAGTTTCGCGATAAACAAGATCACTCGCTCGCGACTGTTCTCGATGACGAAGAGTCGTTCTCGGCTTCCTTTTACCGACGCATGAAATCTTTGAAACCACGCGTTGATATTCGACAAGTAAACACCGCCGCTGGCATTTCGACAGATGACACGGTAATTCACGACTCTTTTGTCGATTTCTATCGACATCTCTACAGTCGCGACCAAACTCCGAACCCGGAACAGTTCTTCGCTACTTATTGCGAACAAATGCCACTTCTATCGGACTTAGACCGTGATTTCTTAGAACTGCCTATTTCCGACGACGACGTAAATCACGCTTTGCGTCGCCTTAAATCTGGGAAGTCTCCCGGACCAGACGGTCTGCCTGCAGAATTTTATCGATTCATGTGGCCAGATCTGAAACCCATTTTGCTCAGTCTTTTCAACGATCTCTTGAACGACGCGCCATTTCCGGATTCCTTCCGCGAGGGCAAAGTCGTCCTGCTGTGCAAGGACCCCGATAACAAAGCTTCTCCGTCGGCGTGGCGTCCGATAACTGTCATTAACACGGACAGAAAACTGTTCGCGTCAATCCTAGATTCGCGATCGTCAAAAGTAACCGGTTCCATCATTGGCCCTAATCAGACGTGCGGGGTTAGGGGCCGCCAGCCTCTATATAATCTAGTAATGATTCGTGACATTTTGCGGGATTATTCGGAGCGTGACGCTTCCGGCTTCCTGTTCACGTTGGACTTCGAAAAAGCTTTCGACCGAGTGTCTCACCAGTATCTCTGGGAAACTCTCGCTCGTTTCGGTTTCGGTCGACAATTCGTCGCCACTCTGAAAAACATGTATACACAAAACACCAGTACATTGACAATAAATTCTCACCCGTCAGCTCCCTTCGAGATCAACAGGGGCGTCCGACAGGGTTGTCCCCTGTCTCCCAGTTTATTTTGCATCGCGCTAGAGCCGTTTCTCTTCGCGGTGAGTCACTGTCCGATGATTCGCGGTCTTCATTGTCCGGGAATCCCGGCCTCTGAGCGTGAAGTTTACGCCGCTCACGCCGACGACGCTAACCTCTTGCTCGAGAACATCTCGTCCGTCCGAGTTGCGCTAGGAGTGCTCGACGAGTTCTGCACGGTTTCTGGTAGCAAGTTTAACGCCGCCAAAACTCAACTCGCTCGAGTAGGAAATATGCTCCTAGAACAAGTCCCGACGCAATTACCTGTGAAGGAGACCAACGAACCCGTCAAAATCTTGGGAATCCTGTTCACTCCCGAAGGAGTCGCTGTAGCCAACGAAGCCAATTTCGTCGCCAAATTCCACCAGTCACTCGACTCGTGGACCAATAACGAATTCTGTTTTCGCACGCGAATTCAGCTTATCAAACAAATAGCGCTTCCAAAATTGACTTATCCCGTCCCTCTTATCGAGTATTCGGACGCCGCGATCACCAATGTCAACAAAGGCATTTTCTCCTTCGTGTGGGGAGACAAGCAAGAGTTGATTGCCCGCTCGACACTTACTCTTCCTCGTCAGGAAGGCGGTCTCGGAGTCCCCTTAATCGCGAGTGAATTCCGAAGTCTCGCCTTTACGCGTTACGCTTCGTGCCTCTCTGCCTGCGACCATCCGGTTCGGGCCTCCGTCGCCCACCACTTGTCCACCACCTCCAAAACGATCTTCAACGTACCCTGGGACGTGTCTGTGAGCCACGCTTCCGACGTCCATCCGCTCTATGTTTCCATAAAAGAAACGGCGTCTCTAATCTTATCCGAAAAGCCAGACGCTGATCTTCTAAAGATCAGTAATAAAAGCGTCAAAGAAATTATTAGACCGACCAGTCAAGCCCGAATTCTCAAAATCCATCCCCATGTTCAGTGGGAAGTCGCTTTTCGCCGTCTCAACTCTAACGCTATTACCGGGCCGCGTCGGGATTTCGCCTTCAAGGTATTTCATGACGTGGTTCCGGCCAGAGACGTCCTCTACGACCGTAGCATGTGCACGACGCGGTCATGTCCTTTCTGCCCGAAGAATGAGACATTGCACCATCTTTTATACGACTGTGAAAATCCGAAGCTATTACGCAACCGCGTGCGCGATTTCCTCGGCGTTAAATTCGTTTCGTGGGAGGCAACGCGCTACTTCACACCTCTACCAGTCCCGCTCTCTTTAGTTTACGTCACACTTGCTCTGTTAGCCGAAGTCAACTTCCAAGTGTGGAAGTCAAGAAATCGGCTTGTATTCGAAAACAAGCGAGATGCCGCTTTCGTGGTCCTCGAACGCGTTCGGCTCCATCTGGTGGCGAGAGCTCGCGCTGACAAAATAAGACTGACTCCGGACAAATTCCAAGAATACTGGTGTCATCCTCATAAACCATTTGTTCAAGTGGTAAATAATAATATAAAACTTTTGTTTTAATATTGAGTGGAAAAAAGTTCCTGACAACCAAATAATGGTTTAGTTCCTAAAATCATCTAGTAAAAACGAAAATGTTATTTTAAAGGAATAACACCAACCTACCTGAACACAAAGCTTGCTATAGCAACTTTAATTATTTGAATTTATTCGCAGCAAACCTTACCATTAGAATACTTACCTAGAAATTTAAAATTAAAATTGGAATACTCACGTTCCTAGAATTTTAAATTTAAATTTAAAATGCTTACGTCCCTAGAAATTTAAAATCTAAATTAGAAAACTTACTTACCTGGAAATGTAAAAGTATCTTAATACTTAAACACCTGGAAATTTAAAAGTGACTTAATACTTACGTACCTGGAACTGTAAAATTAAAATTAGACATCTTACTTACCTGTAAATTTAAAAGTAACTTCATACTTACGTGCCTGGAATTTAAAATTGTAATTGGAAAACTAACTTACCTAGAAATCTAAAAGTAACTTAATACCTACGTACCTGGAAATTTAAAAGTAACTCAATACTTACGTCCCTGGAAATTTAAACGTAACCTAATTTTTGGCAATTTAAAACTAGACTTTGTACAACTCTTGCTTATTAACGTTTCGCGAATTTTTAATTTGGATTATTTCAATAATTTATAATGTGATTCCGTGTAGAATAATTTGTAAATATGCTTTTCTTAATAAACAAATTTAAGTATCTGTTCTTATCAGCTTAATATCTGATACGGGTCCCATCGGGGCCCAAGATATTAAACTTATTTTTGGACGGCGGCGGAGAGGTCGGAGCTTGCTCCACCTCCGCCACGGGTTGGCCTGGTATTGCAGTTCTTCCAGGATCGGCCCACCTCGCTCAATGAATCTAAAATCAAACACCATTTATATATATATATATATATATATATATATATATATATATATATATATATATATATATATATATATATATATTCCTGACGTCATAAGAGGGAAAGTCGTCATTGGCTAGTAGATCATTTTGAAGATTCGGACGGATTTGTTTTGTAATTTTTACCTTAATTGTCGTACGTTACCAACGGTATGATTTTTTTAAGTCACTTTCGTTACTAACAGGAGACATGATTAGGAGTTCACAGCCGGCCGCTTTTCGACATTCGCGTTGGCAACACGTCTTCCCCTTTAAAAAAAATTACCCCCTCCCAAACCATGGTAACTCCGTTCTCGAAACGGACACCATATAAGTTATTTACATCGAGTTACCTAGCGAGGATTGCGGTACTATCGCTGTAGAAATAGGGGACTGTTAAAAGCGGGATGGTTTGGAAAAAACGAGTTTTTGTGTTGCTGATGCCGGGGCGCGTACTACGCGGCAACCACGGTCAATTCGTAGTGCCATATCTCATGACACTTCTCTACAGCTGTTCTGGTAAGCGTGCAGGAGGAAACTCCGTATGATTATGATCTTACTTTTTCTAATTATCGATTAAGCACGGTTCATGTTGCCACTTATTAAAAAAAGACCCAGAGAAAACCGAAGATAAATTATCGCCTTGGCGAACTAGTTAGAAACAGCGTAAAAGAAAATATTTAAAAATACACAAATTTTATTAAAAAGACTCAAATACCGCGTTAATGGAAAACAAGAGGGAGAGAGGAAGAGAGCAGCCACCGGCACGCCGTGTTCCCCGGTGGTCTCCCTCCCAAGAAATGACCCCACTCGACGCGGCTTACCGTCGTTGATGGGTCGAGAACCAATGTATTCCACGTGATATTACCGTTGACGGCTGAAAACGCTCGATGGCCGTCGATCTTTTTGTTTGAAATCAAGAAGTTGCCTTCTTTGGTCAGACGTGATGGTTATACACGCTGTCATCTCCAGCCACGAGCAATCTGCTTAAACATAATTATGAAATATATGAATGCTCAATCTCACTCTTTTTCTTTTTCAACCACCAAAGCCCCCTTTGCCGGTTATCGCTTCTCGGCCTTTTGGCTAAGATCAAAGTGTAGTATCTGTTCTGCAGTATTATACCGAGATCTTAGTCGGGGGGCGAGAAGTGTTTATACGCCTTTTGGCGAGTTTGTTTCCTGCCTTGCTGCATGTTCCGTTCCTGTGCTGCTCCGTTCCGTTGCTGTTCCTGAAAAAAAATACCTACCTGGGACCTACCTGACGCCGCTCCTTCTTGGAGCTCTACTCACCAATCTACACTCTCCTAGCCTGAAATGGCTACGGAGGAGAAGAAAAGATCGGCTCGCCTGGAAATCGACGCTGGCTTCCTGGACGTTGCTCGGACTATCTACGACCACCTTGGACCGAAGAGTATAGACACTCTCCAACCTATGGGTAAAGGAATTTACCTGATTACTTTCACGACCCTGGCCTTTCTCCAACAAGCATTTTCATGTGACGAACTGCAAACCAATGATAAAAAATGGAAACTTACCTGTATCGATGACGACGGCATATGGATAACCATAAAGAACCTCCCCAAGTGGATCCAGTGGGATTCAGTTATAAGTACATTGCGCCAGTATGGTAATATAAAGTCCTATCATTTTGATGAATATCCGCAACTCAAAGGTGTCAAAAATGGAGACAGATCTGTCAAACTAATTATGACCAAACCCATACCTAATGTTATGTTTTTCGGGCGAATCCGCACCCTTGTATATTACAGAGGTGTTGTAAAAAGATGCTTCTTTTGCGACGAAATAGGCCACACGGCAACATCATGCGAAAGAAAGAAGGCAACACTAGAAGAAAAACAACCAGTCATACTTGAAGGCCAGGGTGCTTCTTCGGCCCAAGAGTCCGAGAACGTTCAGGCGATTAAAGCCAAAGACATCCCGCCCGACACGGCTAATCCACCGAAAACCACTGATTCCAGCCAAGCTGACCAAGAAGCAGCCGATCCCTCCGACCAATCCGAACAATCCGAAAATGAACCACTCAAGAGCGACACCGACACCGATACCGACACCGACACCAGTAAGGAGGGTACCAGCGCAACGACCGGCCAGAGGTGGGACCCAAAGACCTGGACTCAGGGAGACAACCCTGACCTAGAAAAGCTGACGCGAGCCGAACTCCAAATCCTTTCCAACCGCCTTGACAAAGAACCCGCCTCAGGAATTAGTTCCATTGATTTTTTCGTCGACGACCTCCAAGACCGAGTTAATGACATCCTCCAAAGCTACCCTAAGCGAAAGCACAGCACAACTCTTAAAAAGAAAACAAAAAAAGGAAAATCTACCCAGTGAAATTCAATTTTTAAACTTTTTGTTATTCTTTTAGACCATTAACTAATATGTTTTTAATCTTTTGCAAAAGAAAATTACGACCTGCTCTAACTTAATTTAATTTAACAAGCAGGAAAAATTGACAAGGGTACTGTACCAAATTTGATTTATTAATAAACAAATTCAGTATCTGTTCTTATCAGCTTAATATCTGATACGGGTCCCATCGGGGCCCAAGATATTAAACTTATTTTTGGACGGCGGCGGAGAGGTCGGAGCTTGCTCCACCTCCGCCACGGGTTGGCCTGGTATTGCAGTTCTTCCAGGATCGGCCCACCTCGCTCAATGAATCTAAAATCAAACACCATTTATATATATATATATATATATATATATATATATATATATATATATATATATTCCTGACGTCATAAGAGGGAAAGTCGTCATTGGCTAGTAGATCATTTTGAAGATTCGGACGGATTTGTTTTGTAATTTTTACCTTAATTGTCGTACGTTACCAACGGTATGATTTTTTTAAGTCACTTTCGTTACTAACAGGAGACATGATTAGGAGTTTACAGCCGGCCGCTTTTCGACATTCGCGTTGGCAACACGTCTTCCCCTTTAAAAAAAATTACCCCCTCCCAAACCATGGTAACTCCGTTCTCGAAACGGACACCATATAAGTTATTTACATCGAGTTACCTAGCGAGGATTGCGGTACTATCGCTGTAGAAATAGGGGACTGTTAAAAGCGGGATGGTTTGGAAAAAACGAGTTTTTGTGTTGCTGATGCCGGGGCGCGTACTACGCGGCAACCACGGTCAATTCGTAGTGCCATATCTCATGACACTTCTCTACAGCTGTTCTGGTAAGCGTGCAGGAGGAAACTCCGTATGATTATGATCTTACTTTTTCTAATTATCGATTAAGCACGGTTCATGTTGCCACTTATTAAAAAAAGACCCAGAGAAAACCGAAGATAAATTATCGCCTTGGCGAACTAGTTAGAAACAGCGTAAAAGAAAATATTTAAAAATAAACAAATTTTATTAGAAAGACTCAAATACCCCGTTAATGAAAAAAAAGAGGGTGAGAGGAAGAGATCAGCCACCGGCACGCCGTGTTCCCTGGTGGTCTCCCTCCCTCCCAAGAAATGACCCCACTCGACGCGGCTTACCGTCGTTGATGGGTCGAGAACCAATGTATTCCGCGTGATATTACCGTTGACGGCTGAAAACGCTCGATGGCCGTCGATCTTTTTGTTTGAAATCAAGAAGTTACCTTCTTTGGTCAGACGTGATGGTTATACACGCTGTCATCTCCAACCACGAGCAATCTGCTTAAACATAATTATGAAATTTATGAATGCTCAATCTCACTCTTTTTCTTTTTCAACCACCAAAGCCCCCTTTGCCGGTTATCGCTTCTCGGCCTTTTGGCTAAGATCAAAGTGTAGTTTGTAAATTCAGTATTTATAATAAAATAATTTAGTATCTGTTCTTATCAGCTTAATATCTGATACGGGTCCCATCGGGGCCCAAGATATTAAACTTATTTTTGGACGGCGGCGGAGAGGTCGGAGCTTGCTCCACCTCCGCCACGGGTTGGCCTGGTATTGCAGTTCTTCCAGGATCGGCCCACCTCGCTCAATGAATCTAAAATCAAACACCATTTATATATATATATATATATATATATATATATATATATATATTCCTGACGTCATAAGAGGGAAAGTCGTCATTGGCTAGTAGATCATTTTGAAGATTCGGACGGATTTGTTTTGTAATTTTTTACCTTAACTGTCGTACGTTACCAACGGTATGTTTTTTTTAAGTCACTTTCGTTACTAACAGGAGACATGATTAGGAGTTCACAGCCGGCCGCTTTTCGACATTCGCATTGGCAACACGTCTTCCCCTTTAAAAAAATTACCCCCTCCCAAACCATGGTAACTCCGTTCTCGAAACGGACACCATATAAGTTATTTACATCGAGTTACCTAGCGAGGATTGCGGTACTATCGCTGTAGAAATAGGGGACTGTTAAAAGCGGGATGGTTTGGAAAAAACGAGTTTTTGTGTTGCTGATGCCGGGGCGCGTACTACGCGGCAACCACGGTCAATTCGTAGTGCCATATCTCATGACACTTCTCTACAGCTGTTCTGGTAAGCGTGCAGGAGGAAACTCCGTATGATCAAGATCTTACTTTTTCTAATTATCGATTAAGCACGGTTCCATGTTGCCACTTATTTAAAAAAAGACCCAGAGAAAACCGAAGATAAATTATCGCCTTGGCGAACTAGTTAGAAACAGCGTAAAAGAAAATATTTAAAAATAAACAAATTTTATTAGAAAGACTCAAATACCCCGTTAATGAAAAAAAAGAGGGTGAGAGGAAGAGATCAGCCACCGGCACGCCGTGTTCCCTGGTGGTCTCCCTCCCTCCCAAGAAATGACCCCACTCGACGCGGCTTACCGTCGTTGATGGGTCGAGAACCAATGTATTCCGCGTGATATTACCGTTGACGGCTGAAAACGCTCGATGGCCGTCGATCTTTTTGTTTGAAATCAAGAAGTTACCTTCTTTGGTCAGACGTGATGGTTATACACGCTGTCATCTCCAACCACGAGCAATCTGCTTAAACATAATTATGAAATTTATGAATGCTCAATCTCACTCTTTTTCTTTTTCAACCACCAAAGCCCCCTTTGCCGGTTATCGCTTCTCGGCCTTTTGGCTAAGATCAAAGTGTAGTATCTGTTTCCCAGCTATTTCGCTGAAATCTTGGCCGAAGGGCCGTTAAGCGAGTATCCAAGCTCTACAGCTAGTTCCTGTGATGCGGACTTACCTGCCGGTATCCTGACGTCTCTGTTCCTGCTCTTGAAGTTGCCGCGGCTGTTTCCGGTTCCGTTGCTGTTCCTGAATCCGCTGCTGTTCCTGGTCCCGGTTCTGCTGCTACTTACCTGTCGCTGCTGTTCCGGGTCTCCACGCTGTATCCCGACTTGGCCGATTCCAGCCATTACTACCTGACGCTGTTCCTTCCTGGGACCTGCCTTCACCTGACGACCCCTCTAAAGCCATCATGGCTGCAGAGGTGAAGAAGCGGACCGCCCGACTGGACGTCGACGCTGGCTACGTGGAAGTTGCCCGAACCTTCCACGGGAAACTCGGACCGGACAGCATTGACACTCTTCAATCTGTTGGCAAGAATACCTTTCTACTAACCTTCACGACCCTCGCATATATGCAGCAAGCTGTCTCTTACGGCGAAATATCAGTTAACAACTCCGCATGTAAAGTCACCAGCGTCGAAGACGACGGTGCCTGGCTCACCATTAAGCAACTTCCCTCATGGATTCAATGGGATTCAATCTTGACGACCCTGCGACAATACGGCGAAATTAAGGCACACCGCCTAGACGAATACAAGGAATTTAAAGGAATTAAAAACGGCGACAGATCGGTAAAAATCAAAATGCACAAAACGATACCTAATGTACTTTATTTTGGAAGGAGCAGGGCCCTGGTATACTATACCGGGGTTGCCAAAAAGTGCTTTTTTTGTGACCAGGAGGGGCACGTGGCTTCCGCCTGCGAAAAAAAGAGAAACCAGATGGCCGAGAAGACAAAAACCGGAGACGTCTTACCCCAAGATCCTGAAAACCACAGAAGTTCAACACCTATACTTACCAACGCCACCACTCGAGAAGAAGACCTGAAAGAAAAACCATCACGCTCACCTGAAATACTTACCCAATCAAACGACTCCAAAACCTCTGACAGCAGCTTTTTCCTGGCAACACCTTCTCCAAAGACCATAGATCCTCCAGTCAAAACCAGCCAATACTCCGATGCCCTGAAAACAGCACCAAAACCCGATGAACCTAAAAATAAACCTGAACCAACAAACAGCGAACCAAAAAAGAACAACTCCGACTCCGGTACCACCTCAAAAGAAATCACCGCAACAGCCAGACCTCCATATGATCCTACGACCTGGATACCAGGAACGAGACCACCTATAAAACATTTAACCAAACAAGAACTACATATGCTTATCGAACACATCAAGACAGTACCCTATGGCCAGGACGGTAATGTTAACTGGTCCATAGCCGAATACTTTGCCGAAATTAAACTAGAAATCCAAAACTACCAAAAACGCCCACGCAGTACCACTCCCACCAAAGAAACCAAAAAAGGGAAATCTTCACGTTGAAGTTTTTATTAATTTTAAACTTTACCTCTGTTTTATCTCTATGAACTAATTAGTTTTATACTTTTTAAATTTTATATCTATTTAATGACCTGTTTTAATTTAAACTAATTTAAAAAAACAGGAACTATCTGACAGGGTACTGTATTTTATTGAAATTTTTAATAAACAAATTCAGTATCTGTTCTTATCAGCTTAATATCTGATACGGGTCCCATCGGGGCCCAAGATATTAAACTTATTTTTGGACGGCGGCGGAGAGGTCGGAGCTTGCTCTACCTCCGCCACGGGTTGGCCTGGTATTGCAGTTCTTCCAGGATCGGCCCACCTCGCTCAATGAATCTAAAATCAAACACCATATATATATATATATATATATATATATATATATATATATATATATATATATATATATTCCTGACGTCATAAGAGGGAAAGTCGTCATTGGCTAGTAGATCATTTTGAAGATTCGGACGGATTTGTTTTGTAATTTTTTACCTTAACTGTCGTACGTTACCAACGGTATGTTTTTTTTAAGTCACTTTCGTTACTAACAGGAGACATGATTAGGAGTTCACAGCCGGCCGCTTTTCGACATTCGCATTGGCAACACGTCTTCCCCTTTAAAAAAATTACCCCCTCCCAAACCATGGTAACTCCGTTCTCGAAACGGACACCATATAAGTTATTTACATCGAGTTACCTAGCGAGGATTGCGGTACTATCGCTGTAGAAATAGGGGACTGTTAAAAGCGGGATGGTTTGGAAAAAATGAGTTTTTGTGTTGCTGATGCCGGGGCGCGTACTACGCGGCAACCACGGTCAATTCGTAGTGCCATATCTCATGACACTTCTCTACAGCTGTTCTGGTAAGCGTGCAGGAGGAAACTCCGTATGATCAAGATCTTACTTTTTCTAATTATCGATTAAGCACGGTTCCATGTTGCCACTTATTTAAAAAAAAGACCCAGAGAAAACCGAAGATAAATTATCGCCTTGGCGAACTAGTTAGAAACAGCGTAAAAGAAAATATTTAAAAATACACAAATTTTATTAGAAAGACTCAAATACCCCGTTAATGAAAAAAAAGAGGGTGAGAGGAAGAGATCAGCCACCGGCACGCCGTGTTCCCTGGTGGTCTCCCTCCCTCCCAAGAAATGACCCCACTCGACGCGGCTTACCGTCGTTGATGGGTCGAGAACCAATGTATTCCGCGTGATATTACCGTTGACGGCTGAAAACGCTCGATGGCCGTCGATCTTTTTGTTTGAAATCAAGAAGTTACCTTCTTTGGTCAGACGTGATGGTTATACACGCTGTCATCTCCAACCACGAGCAATCTGCTTAAACATAATTATGAAATTTATGAATGCTCAATCTCACTCTTTTTCTTTTTCAACCACCAAAGCCCCCTTTGCCGGTTATCGCTTCTCGGCCTTTTGGCTAAGATCAAAGTGTAGTATCTGTTCTTATCAGCTTAATATCTGATACGGGTCCCATCGGGGCCCAAGATATTAAACTTATTTTTGGACGGCGGCGGAGAGGTCGGAGCTTGCTCCACCTCCGCCACGGGTTGGCCTGGTATTGCAGTTCTTCCAGGATCGGCCCACCTCGCTCAATGAATCTAAAATCAAACACCATATATATATATATATATATATATATATATATATATTCCTGACGTCATAAGAGGGAAAGTCGTCATTGGCTAGTAGATCATTTTGAAGATTCGGACGGATTTGTTTTGTAATTTTTTACCTTAACTGTCGTACGTTACCAACGGTATGTTTTTTTTAAGTCACTTTCGTTACTAACAGGAGACATGATTAGGAGTTCACAGCCGGCCGCTTTTCGACATTCGCATTGGCAACACGTCTTCCCCTTTAAAAAAATTACCCCCTCCCAAACCATGGTAACTCCGTTCTCGAAACGGACACCATATAAGTTATTTACATCGAGTTACCTAGCGAGGATTGCGGTACTATCGCTGTAGAAATAGGGGACTGTTAAAAGCGGGATGGTTTGGAAAAAACGAGTTTTTGTGTTGCTGATGCCGGGGCGCGTACTACGCGGCAACCACGGTCAATTCGTAGTGCCATATCTCATGACACTTCTCTACAGCTGTTCTGGTAAGCGTGCAGGAGGAAAATCCGTATGATCAAGATCTTACTTTTTCTAATTATCGATTAAGCACGGTTCCATGTTGCCACTTATTTAAAAAAAGACCCAGAGAAAACCGAAGATAAATTATCGCCTTGGCGAACTAGTTAGAAACAGCGTAAAAGAAAATATTTAAAAATACACAAATTTTATTAGAAAGACTCAAATACCCCGTTAATGAAAAAAAAGAGGGTGAGAGGAAGAGATCAGCCACCGGCACGCCGTGTTCCCTGGTGGTCTCCCTCCCTCCCAAGAAATGACCCCACTCGACGCGGCTTACCGTCGTTGATGGGTCGAGAACCAATGTATTCCGCGTGATATTACCGTTGACGGCTGAAAACGCTCGATGGCCGTCGATCTTTTTGTTTGAAATCAAGAAGTTACCTTCTTTGGTCAGACGTGATGGTTATACACGCTGTCATCTCCAACTACGAGCAATCTGCTTAAACATAATTATGAAATTTATGAATGCTCAATCTCACTCTTTTTCTTTTTCAACCACCAAAGCCCCCTTTGCCGGTTATCGCTTCTCGGCCTTTTGGCTAAGATCAAAGTGTAGTATCTGTTCCCAGCTATTTCGCTGAAATCTTGGCCGAAAGGCCGTTAAGCGAGTTTTCCAGCTATACAGCTAGTTCCTGCGATGCTGACTTACCTGCCGGTATCCTGACGTTCCTGTTCCTGCTTCTGAAGCTGCCGCTGCTGTTTCCGGTTCCTCTGCTGTTCCTGACTCCGCTGCTGTTCCTGGTCCTGGTCCTGCTGACACTTACCTGTCGCTGCTGTTCCTGGTCTCCACGCTGTATCCTGACTTGGCCGATTCCTGCCATTTTCACTTGACGCTGTTCCTTCCTGGGACTTGACTTTACCCGACGACCCCTCTAAAGCCATCATGGCTGCAGAGGTGAAGAAGCGGACTGCCCGGCTTGAAGTCGACGCCGGATTCCTGGACGTTGCTCAAACCTTCTACTCTAAACTTGGACCTCAGTGTTTGGAGACTCTTCAACCTGTTGGGAAAAGCTGCTACCTTCTTACCTTTACCACTCTGGCCTTCCTCCAGCAAGCTGTCTCCTATGGGGAGCTGATTATAAATGGGAAACCCTGCACGATAACCAGCATCGACGACAACGGTGTCTGGTTAACCATCAAGAACCTGCCCTCCTGGATTCAATGGGATGCCATACTTACCACATTACGACCATACGGAACCATCAAAGCTCACCGACTAGACGAATACCCCGAATTAAAAGGACTTAGAAATGGCGACCGCTCCGTAAAAATCATCATGTCGAAAACCATCCCTAATGTGCTCTTTTTTGGACGCAGCAGGGCGTTAATATACTATACAGGCGTCGTAAAGAAATGCTTTTTTTGCGACCAAGAAGGCCACAACACCTCAACTTGCGAAATCAAACGAGCCAGGCAAGCAGAGCGGAACCAACCCATGGAGGAAGGCCAGAAAGAGTCTCCGAAGGATGAGCCCGAGCGCGTCCAGGAGACAGGCGGCAGTACTTCTGCTAAAGAACACGATCCATTAGCAGAAGCAGCAGCACCACAAGAGGCATCACCCAGCGACCACCAGGAACCACGACCGAAATACCTACCCATCTCACCGTCCTCAGTAGAAACCATCAAGAAATATTCACAGGCAAAACTTCAAGAATTTAAGACACACGTTCAGACAGCAGACGACATAGACGATGCAAGGAAAAAGGAATGGATCGAGATCATCAACGCAGCACAAGCAAAATTTTCAAAACGGCGTATCCACACCTCTCCGGAAAGAGAGGCCAAGAAGGGAAAGACCCGGAACGAGGAGAAGAAGTCATTCGCCAGCGCCGCCAAAAGCACACCCGAACAAGATATATATGCAGAATACGTAACATACTGAATTTTGCACATATGTTTCTAATACACTTTTAATATATTTTTAAAATGTATTTTAGTGTATTATTCACATATTTTATTCGTCACCTTTAATTTTAAAATTAAGTTTTTTTATCTCGATTATTTCTTAGTGTTTTGTTTTAAAGTTTTTAACTTTACGTAACTCACTGTTTAAACCCTGCAAAAAAAAATTAATTATATGCCTAATAACTATACTTACCTTGATCGACTATGAACTTGACTTTTGTTCGCAATAATTTAATTAAGTAAAAACGCGAACAAATACAACAAACGTAAACATGTAAAAATGTAAAATTAACGAAGCTTTTAATAAACAATTAAAAGTATCTGTTCCCAGCTATTTCGCTGAAATCTTGGCCGAAAGGCCGTTAAGCGACGTATACGCTTCTCAGCCTGTTCCTGCGATGCTGACTTACCTGCCGGTATCCTGACGTCTCTGTTCCTGTTCCTGTTTCTGCCGCTGCTGTTTCCGGTTCCTCTGCTGTTCCTGTTTCCGCTGCTGTTCCTGGTCCTGGCCCTGCTGACACTTACCTGTCGCTGCTGATCCTGGTCTCCACGCTGTATCCTGACTTGGCTGTTTCCTGCCACTGCTGCTCGACGCTGTTCCTTCCTGGGACTTGCCTTCATCCGACGATCCTCCCATAGCCATCATGGCTATGGAGGTGAAAAAACGCACTGCTCACCTTCAGGTCGACGCCGGATTCCTGGACGTCGCTCGGACCTTCCACGACAAGCTCGGCTCTGATTGCCTCGACACTCTCCAACCTGTTGGTAAAGACAAGTTTTTAATAACTTTTACGACCCTGGCCCTCCTGCAACAAGCGCTCTCCTACAACGACCTTGAAATTAACGATAAACCCTGCCGACTTACCAGCGTCGAAGATGACGGCGTCTGGGTGACCATCAAGAATCTACCCTCTTGGATCCAATGGGACTCCATACTTACCACTATGCGACATTACGGCACCATCAAAGCACACCGACTCGACGAATACCCTCAACTTAAAGGACTAAAAAATGGCGACAGATCGGTTAAAATTAAAATAGAAAAAACTATACCAAATGTTCTTTATTTCGGACGCAGCAGAGCGCTGGTCTACTACCAGGGAGTCGTAAAGAGATGTTTCTTTTGCGACAAGGAGGGACACAATGTGTCTCATGCGAGGTGAAACAGGCTAGGAAGGAAGCCGAAACGCGGAAAATCGCTGAAGGCCAGGAGATGGAACCAACAGAGAGGTCAGAGCACGTCCAGGCAGTGGACATGGTCGACCCGCCCCAGGCACCCGAGAAAATCAACGAAGACCACAACAGAGACCTATATGTCAGTCCCAAAAACCTAGAATACATAAAGAACTACTCGCAGCAGGAACTCAAAGAATTCATGGAATACCTAAGGACTACAGACGAATTGAACGACAGGCGGAAGCAGGTGTTTCTCACGCTCGCCAACCAAGAACTGGAAAAATATACAAAACGACACATGCCCAACTCTCCAGGCAAAGCCGCCAAGAAAGGAAAGACACAAGCCGAAGAGAAAAAGACATTCGCCACCGCCACCAAAAACACACCTGAGAAGGATGTATATACACAATACGTAACATACTAAATCTTTTTATCTCGTAATGACAAAATTTAATTTTAAATTATGCAGAACTCATTTTTATTCATTTACTTCTGTTTACACTTTTATCTGGTTTTAACTTTATTAACCCTGAAAGCAATTAGTTTTTTATTTTTAAGAAAAATAATTATACTCACCTTGTGATGTTAAAAGAAAAAAAACAATTAATACTTACCTCGACGTTGGAAAAAAACCAAACCTAGGAAAAAAACGAAAAATGTAACAATTTTTAGCAATGTACGCGCTAATTTAATTTAATTAACCGCGAACATTTTAGAAATTTGTATTTTGACTGAAAATTAATAAACAAATTCAGTATCTGTTCTTATCAGCTTAATATCTGATACGGGTCCCATCGGGGCCCAAGATATTAAACTTATTTTTGGACGGCGGCGGAGAGGTCGGAGCTTGCTCTACCTCCGCCACGGGTTGGCCTGGTATTGCAGTTCTTCCAGGATCGGCCCACCTCGCTCAATGAATCTAAAATCAAACACCATATATATATATATATATATATATATATATATATATATATATATATATATATATATATATTCCTGACGTCATAAGAGGGAAAGTCGTCATTGGCTAGTAGATCATTTTGAAGATTCGGACGGATTTGTTTTGTAATTTTTTACCTTAACTGTCGTACGTTACCAACGGTATGTTTTTTTTAAGTCACTTTCGTTACTAACAGGAGACATGATTAGGAGTTCACAGCCGGCCGCTTTTCGACATTCGCATTGGCAACACGTCTTCCCCTTTAAAAAAATTACCCCCTCCCAAACCATGGTAACTCCGTTCTCGAAACGGACACCATATAAGTTATTTACATCGAGTTACCTAGCGAGGATTGCGGTACTATCGCTGTAGAAATAGGGGACTGTTAAAAGCGGGATGGTTTGGAAAAAATGAGTTTTTGTGTTGCTGATGCCGGGGCGCGTACTACGCGGCAACCACGGTCAATTCGTAGTGCCATATCTCATGACACTTCTCTACAGCTGTTCTGGTAAGCGTGCAGGAGGAAACTCCGTATGATCAAGATCTTACTTTTTCTAATTATCGATTAAGCACGGTTCCATGTTGCCACTTATTTAAAAAAAAGACCCAGAGAAAACCGAAGATAAATTATCGCCTTGGCGAACTAGTTAGAAACAGCGTAAAAGAAAATATTTAAAAATACACAAATTTTATTAGAAAGACTCAAATACCCCGTTAATGAAAAAAAAGAGGGTGAGAGGAAGAGATCAGCCACCGGCACGCCGTGTTCCCTGGTGGTCTCCCTCCCTCCCAAGAAATGACCCCACTCGACGCGGCTTACCGTCGTTGATGGGTCGAGAACCAATGTATTCCGCGTGATATTACCGTTGACGGCTGAAAACGCTCGATGGCCGTCGATCTTTTTGTTTGAAATCAAGAAGTTACCTTCTTTGGTCAGACGTGATGGTTATACACGCTGTCATCTCCAACCACGAGCAATCTGCTTAAACATAATTATGAAATTTATGAATGCTCAATCTCACTCTTTTTCTTTTTCAACCACCAAAGCCCCCTTTGCCGGTTATCGCTTCTCGGCCTTTTGGCTAAGATCAAAGTGTAGTATCTGCTCCTTTTTTCGAAGTCAAAGGTCGAGAACTGTATATATCAGTCTTACCTTGTGGTTCTGTCGCTGTCCGTCTAAACCTGACGTCACAAAGTTCCTGTGTTTCCTGTTCCGGTTCCTGAGCTGCTCCAATCTCGTGGTGATCGTGCACTCTCAGATTTTCCGTATCATCTCGACGTCCGTGGCCGGGTCATCATGGCTCCCGCCCAGTCGACGATGTCCTCACCATCAGCTGCCACTTTGAAAAAAGCGACAGCTCGGATGAAGTTTGAAGGAGTTGCTATCCAAGCTCTAGCTCCAGCTCTCTTTGAACTCGTTGGTCCGAATGGCATTACCGTGTTCCAGCCTGTTGGAAAATTCGAAGCTCAAGTAACGTTCAAAGATGCTTCTTGTTACCAGAAGGCTATAGAAGCAGGCCTCATGGTCGGCGATAAGCAAGTGGAAATAATTGGTGTTGCCGATCCGGTGTCTTATATTACGTTGAGAGATGCACCGAGTTGGTGGGAACTACCTTTCATCAAGGCGGCTCTTCGATCCTTCTGTGATGTCATCTCGGAGTCCTGGGAAACTTACCAGGATGGCCCTTTCAAAGATCTCAAGAACGGAACTCGCCGCCTGGAAGTCCGTATGAAGAGTCCAATCCCGAACCTGATGACCATCAGCGGCCATCGTGTCCAGATCACATATCGAGGAATCCAACGAATGTGCTTCTATTGCAGGAAGGACACTCATCAGGTTCGGGATTGCCCGAAAAAACAGAAGGCTCGTGCCAACTCGGCCCAGAAAGCTGAAACCAGAAACCCACGAGTGGAAGACGGTGATAGTAACACTGGGATAGAAAAGTCTAATCTAGATCCGGATCGAAACAATGTTGAAAATCAAGAGGAAAGCGCAAGTAACCAGGAAGTCATCCCCTCGGGAGACTTTGCAATTTCCGGCTCAGAAAAGAGTGACACGTCTATCGTGTCTAATGGGCTCGTTTCTCTAAACATAGACGAGGTAAAAAAGAATGATGTCCAGTCACCAACATCAGGCCAAAGCAATGACGTTTCATACTCGAGCAAAGTACAACAAGCACCGTCCATATTTACGAGCACTCCTCATAAAAGTGGGAACGCAACATCGCCAAAGGTCAAAAAGTCCGTAACGAAAGACCACGCTAAGAGGTCCAACACTGGAACGCCGCCAAGTAGTGATGCGAAAAAACGCAAGTAGAAAATGAATTTTATTGACTGGGTTTTATTTATAATTAGTGTTTACTGGACTTTAACTATGCATGGGTTTTATTTACTTTTAATTTTACATATGTTTACATTAAATATTGGCACTTTAAATATAAATGGTATGCGCGACTTTAACAAAAAATCAAATGTCGCGGCTCTGTTTACCCAAAGTAATTTAGACATTCTTTACTTGCAAGAGACGCATATGTTAAAATCGGACGATTGGTCGTCTTTAAGGCGCCAACTCTGTTCAGAGTGTTTATACTTTAGTCAAGGCTCAAATCGGTCTTGTGGAGTTATGTTAATTTTTAAAAGTTGTCTACATTCTTCTATTAAGAGTTTCCGCACTGATTACGAAGGGCGCATTATTAGCGTAGATGTTGTAATCGCCGATAATAGAATCCGTTTTTTAAATGTCTATGCACCTTGTGTACCTAAGCAAAGAAAATTATTTTTTAATAAGTTATACACTTTTTTGGATGGCCGTTACGACCTTTTAATTATGGGAGGTGATTTCAATTGCGTCCCCGATCCAAACCTTGACAGGGAAGGGGGAAATTACTATCCCGACTTAAGTTCCGACGCCTTAGCATCCGTCGTAACCAATTTGAATTTAATAGACGCATGGCGACATACTTACCCTACTGTACCTGGGTTTACCTGGAAAAATGGCTATGTTAGAAGCAGACTTGATCATTTTTATATTAGCAACGATCGTCTTATTAATCTAAGAACTATCCGAATAACGCCGGTCGGGTATTCCGACCATAGTCTTCTGGAGTTGCGGGTTGCTTTAAAAGGAAATGTACCTCGGGGGCGAGGAGTTTGGCGTCTTAACGACAAACTTCTCCTCTCAGAGGGTGAACATGATAAGGTAGTGGAGAACGAGATACGCTCTCTGGTAAATAATGTGATTGATTTTAATGGGTGGGATATTTTTAAATTTAAAATTTCTGAATTTTTTAAACAAAGGGGCAAAATTTTAGCTGCCAGAGAACGTAAAACCGCTTTGATTTACCGGTGGATCTTGGGACTTATAAACCAAGCTCCCGACAAGAACGTCTACTCGTGTGCTGCCGAAGAAAATCTCAAAAATCTTCTCCAAGGTGCTTACAAAAACAAATACGACCACATGGTAAGCGCTCGTGCGGGAATGGAGTTAACTGGGGAGGAACAATTCTCTTCGGCCTTCTACTTGCGCGCAAAAGGGGCACGCAAGAAAGAGCTGATTGACGAGGTCGAGGTCAATGGCGTCCGGCATAATGACCCTGACGCCATCGAGTCCGCCTTCGTCGATTACTACGCCGAACTCTACAAGGCCGAGCAGGTACGCCCTTTCGAGTATCCTCCCGGTCTTCCGAGGCTGTCCCCGGACGACAGTGAGGAGCTCGAAGGTGACGTCACTGAAGTCGAACTTTTTACAGCGTTAAAAACTTTTAAAGCTACGAAAGCTCCTGGCCCAGACGGTCTAACCGTCCTCTTTTATAGAAGTTACTGGGCTTTAATTGGCCCTCTACTAACTGTAGTTATAAACACCGCTTTGAAAGCGGGGTCTCTTCCGGCGTCAATGCAGACAGGCTGTATCACGCTTCTCTGCAAGGACGTTAATTTCAAGCGCTTGGTAGAGTTTTGGCGACCAATTACTTTGCTCAATATTGATCGTAGATTAGTGGCGAAGGTTTTTGAGAATCGGCTAAGTCGGGTCACTGGTCAATTAATTGGCCAGGGCCAGTCTTGCGGAGTGAAAGGGAGAGTGACTTATCACAATCTCATCTTACTCCGTGACGTCATTGAATCTTTAAACTCCAGACGTCAAGCCGGATATTTATTATCTATCGATTTTAATAAAGCGTTTGATAGGCTAGATCACTCTTTTATGTTTCAAGTCTTAGATAGTTTCGGGGTTGGGCAGAATTTTTTGGGTTTTATTAAAATTTTATATTCTGGTAATAAAAGTACTATATTTTTAAATAGATCAATGTCTAGGGAATTCCAGGTGCAGAGGGGTGTTAGGCAGGGCTGCCCCCTTTCGCCCGTTTTGTTTTGTCTATGCGTTGAAACGCTGCTTTTTAAAATAAAAACCAATCCCCTGATCGGTGGCCTTCCCTGTCCGGGCGCCTCAGTCGACGATGCGTTGAAATACATCGCCCACGCGGATGACGTAAATAACGTCAGCGATGATCTCGAAAGCGTCAAAGAAACTCTATCCGAAGTTGATAAATATTGCACCGTATCGGGCAGCTTATTGAACTCCCAGAAGTCTAAAATAATTCGCCTTGGCTTGGGCCATTCGGAACTTTCCGTTAATCTTCCTTTGACGCTTTCGAGTGGGAGCGTCAAGATTTTAGGCATAATCTTTAATGGTAAGGGCGTTGACCCACAAAATGAACAAATATATAAAAAACGATTTAAAGAAAGTATTCAGAATTGGGAGAAAACCCCCTTTTCCTTAATCGGTAAAGCGCAACTGCTTCGCCAGGTGGCGCTGGCTAGTTTAACATACCCTGTGCCGCTAGTAAACTTTACGGCGAAAAACATTTCTGACCTAGAAAAAACAATGTTTAAATTCCTGTGGAATGAAAAAACCGAACTAGTAAGCAGAAAGACTTTGTACTTACCCGTTGAAGAGGGTGGCATTGGCGTTCCTAATTTACAGGAAGTCATCCCATCCTTAAATCTCTCTCGCATTATATCCTGTCTAAATGATGAAAACCATGTAGTAAACAAATCGGTTAGTTATCATCTATCAACTTCCGCGAAGACTGTGTTTGGAATCCAATGGAACCCAAAAATCGCGCACGCCTTAGAAATTGGCGCTAGTTACGTGGACATTAAAAACTCGGCTATGAAGATTAAACAGAAATTGAAACCTGTAGAAAATGTTGTCGACTTGGATAACGCCACTATTCGCGCGCTTTTGTCTGGAAAGCACATCCCTAAAATCGTATCTTTGCATCCGCATCTCAACTGGCGAATGATTTTCAAAAGAACTGGGTCCCGGTCTATCGAGGGGGCCAGACGGGACTTCTTGTTGAAGACCGTGTACAACGTCTTACCGGTAAGAGATATCCTATACGATCGTCATATGGCGAAAACTCGTGTGTGCCCGTTTTGTACAAGCAATGAAACGCTCGTACATCTCTTATACCAGTGCGTTAACGCAAAATTATTATTGAATAATTTAAGATCCTTTTTTAATGTTAAATTCCTGTCCACCAACACTGTAATTTATCACGCTCCCTTGCCAGTTCCATTGGCATTAATCTACGCATTTTCGATAATGCTTTCCGAAATTAAATTTCAAATTTGGAAAGCACGTAATAATAGATTATTCGAAGGTAAATACGTTCCCGCGTTCGTACTACAAGAACGTGTTCGTAACGAGATCCTTGAACGGGCGAGAGCGGACTTTAGCCGGTTCTCTCCAATCGCTTTTAAAGAAAAATGGTGTGACCCCAACTATCCGGTTATAAAAATAGACAATAATAATTTATTATTATTATATTAAAATCTCCACTTACAAGGAACCTGAAAGAAATATATAATTAAATCTAAAATGTAAAGTTAAAAATACTTACCATGACGCTCCCACCGCGTAAATAGTTACACTTAGGTTTATTCACTTTTGTTATTAATCAAAAACCCAGAACAATCCTTTTGTAAGAACTTTTGCTATGTTACTTTTGTTTAGCTTTTAACGATCAATGTGCAATAATATATATTTTGCATTAATGCCTTAATGAACGATTTTTAAATTAGTTAAGTGCAAGAATATGTAAATAATCTGAGCTAAAAAGGCAATATGAAAGGAAAATTATTGGTATACTTAAATGCATTTACTTTTGCTACCCTTATATCTAATGGTCTTTTTCATCTAAAATGATAGAATTTATTGGTTTATAACGAATTAAGCTATGCTTAATTATGTGTGCAATATTTGTTGATTTTTAAAGTGCAATATAAAAAGGCAGTTTTTTAAATTTTTTAATTTTCTGTCGGGTTCAATTTGCAATTTTTTATCTGTAAATATAAAATTATTGATATACATAACTTACCTTGAAGCTCTCAATGAGTACCTGTAAAAATAGTAAAAAAGTTAGTCAATAATCTTAAACGCTCATTTATCAAAGACCTTAAGTCAATTAGTAAAAAAGTGTACTTAAATGAACGACTGTTAAACTGAACAAAAACAATTATTTTTAATCAATTTTGATAATTTTTGTTATAATACAACGTTCGCGATAATTTAAACTTAAGTAACGCGAACAATGTAACTTGGACTATGTTTATAAATAAACAAATTTAAGTATCTGTTCTTATCAGCTTAATATCTGATACGGGTCCCATCGGGGCCCAAGATATTAAACTTATTTTTGGACGGCGGCGGAGAGGTCGGAGCTTGCTCCACCTCCGCCACGGGTTGGCCTGGTATTGCAGTTCTTCCAGGATCGGCCCACCTCGCTCAATGAATCTAAAATCAAACACCATATATATATATATATATATATATATATATATATATATATTCCTGACGTCATAAGAGGGAAAGTCGTCATTGGCTAGTAGATCATTTTGAAGATTCGGACGGATTTGTTTTGTAATTTTTTACCTTAACTGTCGTACGTTACCAACGGTATGTTTTTTTTAAGTCACTTTCGTTACTAACAGGAGACATGATTAGGAGTTCACAGCCGGCCGCTTTTCGACATTCGCATTGGCAACACGTCTTCCCCTTTAAAAAAATTACCCCCTCCCAAACCATGGTAACTCCGTTCTCGAAACGGACACCATATAAGTTATTTACATCGAGTTACCTAGCGAGGATTGCGGTACTATCGCTGTAGAAATAGGGGACTGTTAAAAGCGGGATGGTTTGGAAAAAACGAGTTTTTGTGTTGCTGATGCCGGGGCGCGTACTACGCGGCAACCACGGTCAATTCGTAGTGCCATATCTCATAACACTTCTCTACAGCTGTTCTGGTAAGCGTGCAGGAGGAAAATCCGTATGATCAAGATCTTACTTTTTCTAATTATCGATTAAGCACGGTTCCATGTTGCCACTTATTTAAAAAAAGACCCAGAGAAAACCGAAGATAAATTATCGCCTTGGCGAACTAGTTAGAAACAGCGTAAAAGAAAATATTTAAAAATACACAAATTTTATTAGAAAGACTCAAATACCCCGTTAATGAAAAAAAAGAGGGTGAGAGGAAGAGATCAGCCACCGGCACGCCGTGTTCCCTGGTGGTCTCCCTCCCTCCCAAGAAATGACCCCACTCGACGCGGCTTACCGTCGTTGATGGGTCGAGAACCAATGTATTCCGCGTGATATTACCGTTGACGGCTGAAAACGCTCGATGGCCGTCGATCTTTTTGTTTGAAATCAAGAAGTTACCTTCTTTGGTCAGACGTGATGGTTATACACGCTGTCATCTCCAACTACGAGCAATCTGCTTAAACATAATTATGAAATTTATGAATGCTCAATCTCACTCTTTTTCTTTTTCAACCACCAAAGCCCCCTTTGCCGGTTATCGCTTCTCGGCCTTTTGGCTAAGATCAAAGTGTAGTATCTGTTCCCAGCTATTTCGCTGAAATCTTGGCCGAAAGGCCGTTAAGCGAGTTTTCCAGCTATACAGCTAGTTCCTGCGATGCTGACTTACCTGCCGGTATCCTGACGTTCCTGTTCCTGCTTCTGAAGCTGCCGCTGCTGTTTCCGGTTCCTCTGCTGTTCCTGACTCCGCTGCTGTTCCTGGTCCTGGTCCTGCTGACACTTACCTGTCGCTGCTGTTCCTGGTCTCCACGCTGTATCCTGACTTGGCCGATTCCTGCCATTTTCACTTGACGCTGTTCCTTCCTGGGACTTGACTTTACCCGACGACCCCTCTAAAGCCATCATGGCTGCAGAGGTGAAGAAGCGGACTGCCCGGCTTGAAGTCGACGCCGGATTCCTGGACGTTGCTCAAACCTTCTACTCTAAACTTGGACCTCAGTGTTTGGAGACTCTTCAACCTGTTGGGAAAAGCTGCTACCTTCTTACCTTTACCACTCTGGCCTTCCTCCAGCAAGCTGTCTCCTATGGGGAGCTGATTATAAATGGGAAACCCTGCACGATAACCAGCATCGACGACAACGGTGTCTGGTTAACCATCAAGAACCTGCCCTCCTGGATTCAATGGGATGCCATACTTACCACATTACGACCATACGGAACCATCAAAGCTCACCGACTAGACGAATACCCCGAATTAAAAGGACTTAGAAATGGCGACCGCTCCGTAAAAATCATCATGTCGAAAACCATCCCTAATGTGCTCTTTTTTGGACGCAGCAGGGCGTTAATATACTATACAGGCGTCGTAAAGAAATGCTTTTTTTGCGACCAAGAAGGCCACAACACCTCAACTTGCGAAATCAAACGAGCCAGGCAAGCAGAGCGGAACCAACCCATGGAGGAAGGCCAGAAAGAGTCTCCGAAGGATGAGCCCGAGCGCGTCCAGGAGACAGGCGGCAGTACTTCTGCTAAAGAACACGATCCATTAGCAGAAGCAGCAGCACCACAAGAGGCATCACCCAGCGACCACCAGGAACCACGACCGAAATACCTACCCATCTCACCGTCCTCAGTAGAAACCATCAAGAAATATTCACAGGCAAAACTTCAAGAATTTAAGACAC
Source organism: Leiobunum rupestre (assembly GCF_980474605.1). Classification (NCBI taxonomy): domain Eukaryota; kingdom Metazoa; phylum Arthropoda; class Arachnida; order Opiliones; family Sclerosomatidae; genus Leiobunum; species Leiobunum rupestre. The sequence goes on along the minus strand of NC_143392.1, from coordinate 54,963,249 downwards.
ACGTTCAGACAGCAGACGACATAGACGATGCAAGGAAAAAGGAATGGATCGAGATCATCAACGCAGCACAAGCAAAATTTTCAAAACGGCGTATCCACACCTCTCCGGAAAGAGAGGCCAAGAAGGGAAAGACCCGGAACGAGGAGAAGAAGTCATTCGCCAGCGCCGCCAAAAGCACACCCGAACAAGATATATATGCAGAATACGTAACATACTGAATTTTGCACATATGTTTCTAATACACTTTTAATATATTTTTAAAATGTATTTTAGTGTATTATTCACATATTTTATTCGTCACCTTTAATTTTAAAATTAAGTTTTTTTATCTCGATTATTTCTTAGTGTTTTGTTTTAAAGTTTTTAACTTTACGTAACTCACTGTTTAAACCCTGCAAAAAAAAATTAATTATATGCCTAATAACTATACTTACCTTGATCGACTATGAACTTGACTTTTGTTCGCAATAATTTAATTAAGTAAAAACGCGAACAAATACAACAAACGTAAACATGTAAAAATGTAAAATTAACGAAGCTTTTAATAAACAATTAAAAGTATCTGTTCCCAGCTATTTCGCTGAAATCTTGGCCGAAAGGCCGTTAAGCGACGTATACGCTTCTCAGCCTGTTCCTGCGATGCTGACTTACCTGCCGGTATCCTGACGTCTCTGTTCCTGTTCCTGTTTCTGCCGCTGCTGTTTCCGGTTCCTCTGCTGTTCCTGTTTCCGCTGCTGTTCCTGGTCCTGGCCCTGCTGACACTTACCTGTCGCTGCTGATCCTGGTCTCCACGCTGTATCCTGACTTGGCTGTTTCCTGCCACTGCTGCTCGACGCTGTTCCTTCCTGGGACTTGCCTTCATCCGACGATCCTCCCATAGCCATCATGGCTATGGAGGTGAAAAAACGCACTGCTCACCTTCAGGTCGACGCCGGATTCCTGGACGTCGCTCGGACCTTCCACGACAAGCTCGGCTCTGATTGCCTCGACACTCTCCAACCTGTTGGTAAAGACAAGTTTTTAATAACTTTTACGACCCTGGCCCTCCTGCAACAAGCGCTCTCCTACAACGACCTTGAAATTAACGATAAACCCTGCCGACTTACCAGCGTCGAAGATGACGGCGTCTGGGTGACCATCAAGAATCTACCCTCTTGGATCCAATGGGACTCCATACTTACCACTATGCGACATTACGGCACCATCAAAGCACACCGACTCGACGAATACCCTCAACTTAAAGGACTAAAAAATGGCGACAGATCGGTTAAAATTAAAATAGAAAAAACTATACCAAATGTTCTTTATTTCGGACGCAGCAGAGCGCTGGTCTACTACCAGGGAGTCGTAAAGAGATGTTTCTTTTGCGACAAGGAGGGACACAATGTGTCTCATGCGAGGTGAAACAGGCTAGGAAGGAAGCCGAAACGCGGAAAATCGCTGAAGGCCAGGAGATGGAACCAACAGAGAGGTCAGAGCACGTCCAGGCAGTGGACATGGTCGACCCGCCCCAGGCACCCGAGAAAATCAACGAAGACCACAACAGAGACCTATATGTCAGTCCCAAAAACCTAGAATACATAAAGAACTACTCGCAGCAGGAACTCAAAGAATTCATGGAATACCTAAGGACTACAGACGAATTGAACGACAGGCGGAAGCAGGTGTTTCTCACGCTCGCCAACCAAGAACTGGAAAAATATACAAAACGACACATGCCCAACTCTCCAGGCAAAGCCGCCAAGAAAGGAAAGACACAAGCCGAAGAGAAAAAGACATTCGCCACCGCCACCAAAAACACACCTGAGAAGGATGTATATACACAATACGTAACATACTAAATCTTTTTATCTCGTAATGACAAAATTTAATTTTAAATTATGCAGAACTCATTTTTATTCATTTACTTCTGTTTACACTTTTATCTGGTTTTAACTTTATTAACCCTGAAAGCAATTAGTTTTTTATTTTTAAGAAAAATAATTATACTCACCTTGTGATGTTAAAAGAAAAAAAACAATTAATACTTACCTCGACGTTGGAAAAAAACCAAACCTAGGAAAAAAACGAAAAATGTAACAATTTTTAGCAATGTACGCGCTAATTTAATTTAATTAACCGCGAACATTTTAGAAATTTGTATTTTGACTGAAAATTAATAAACAAATTCAGTATCTGTTCTTATCAGCTTAATATCTGATACGGGTCCCATCGGGGCCCAAGATATTAAACTTATTTTTGGACGGCGGCGGAGAGGTCGGAGCTTGCTCCACCTCCGCCACGGGTTGGCCTGGTATTGCAGTTCTTCCAGGATCGGCCCACCTCGCTCAATGAATCTAAAATCAAACACCATATATATATATATATATATATATATATATATATAAATATAAATATATATATATATATATATATATATATATATATATATATATTCCTGACGTCATAAGAGGGAAAGTCGTCATTGGCTAGTAGATCATTTTGAAGATTCGGACGGATTTGTTTTGTAATTTTTTACCTTAACTGTCGTACGTTACCAACGGTATGTTTTTTTTAAGTCACTTTCGTTACTAACAGGAGACATGATTAGGAGTTCACAGCCGGCCGCTTTTCGACATTCGCATTGGCAACACGTCTTCCCCTTTAAAAAAATTACCCCCTCCCAAACCATGGTAACTCCGTTCTCGAAACGGACACCATATAAGTTATTTACATCGAGTTACCTAGCGAGAATTGCGGTACTATCGCTGTAGAAATAGGGGACTGTTAAAAGCGGGATGGTTTGGAAAAAACGAGTTTTTGTGTTGCTGATGCCGGGGCGCGTACTACGCGGCAACCACGGTCAATTCGTAGTGCCATATCTCATGACACTTCTCTACAGCTGTTCTGGTAAGCGTGCAGGAGGAAACTCCGTATGATCAAGATCTTACTTTTTCTAATTATCGATTAAGCACGGTTCCATGTTGCCACTTATTTAAAAAAAGACCCAGAGAAAACCGAAGATAAATTATCGCCTTGGCGAACTAGTTAGAAACAGCGTAAAAGAAAATATTTAAAAATACACAAATTTTATTAGAAAGACTCAAATACCCCGTTAATGAAAAAAAAGAGGGTGAGAGGAAGAGATCAGCCACCGGCACGCCGTGTTCCCTGGTGGTCTCCCTCCCTCCCAAGAAATGACCCCACTCGACGCGGCTTACCGTCGTTGATGGGTCGAGAACCAATGTATTCCGCGTGATATTACCGTTGACGGCTGAAAACGCTCGATGGCCGTCGATCTTTTTGTTTGAAATCAAGAAGTTACCTTCTTTGGTCAGACGTGATGGTTATACACGCTGTCATCTCCAACCACGAGCAATCTGCTTAAACATAATTATGAAATTTATGAATGCTCAATCTCACTCTTTTTCTTTTTCAACCACCAAAGCCCCCATTGCCGGTTATCGCTTCTCGGCCTTTTGGCTAAGATCAAAGTGTAGTATCTGTTCCCAGCTATTTCGCTGAAATCTTGGCCGAAAGGCCGTCAAGCGAGTTTCCCAGCTATACAGCTAGTTCCTGCGATGCTGACTTACCTGCCGGTATCCTGACGTTCCTGTTCCTGATCCTGCTTCTGAAGCTGCCGCTGCTGTTTCCGGTTCCTTTGCTGTTCCTGATTCCGCTGCTGTTCCTGGTCCTGGTCCTGCTGGCACTTACCTGTCGCTGCTGTTCCTGGTCACCACGCCTGTATCCTGACTTGGCTGAATCCTGCCAACACCACTTGACGCTATTCCTTCCTGGGACTTGACCTCACCTGACGACCCCTCTGAAGCCATCATGGCTGCAGAGGGTGAAAAAGAGGACTGCCAGACTCGAAGTCGACGCCGGATTCCTGGACGTCGCTCGGACTTTCTACGACAAACTTGGACCACAGTGTTTGGAGACTCTTCAACCTGTTGGGAAAAATTGCTACCTCCTTACCTTTACCACCCTGGCCTTCCTCCAGCAAGCTGTCTCCTATGGGGAACTGACCATCAACGACAAACCCTGCCTGATTACCAGCATCGACGACGACGGTGTCTGGCTAACAATAAAGAACCTGCCCTCCTGGATTCAATGGGATGCCATACTTACCACATTACGACCATACGGAACCATCAAAGCCCACCGACTAGACGAATACCCCGAATTAAAAGGTTTAAAAAATGGCGATCGCTCAGTAAAAATAATCATGACCAAAACTATCCCCAATGTACTCTTTTTTGGACGGAGCAGAGCTTTAGTATATTATACAGGCGTCGTAAAGAAGTGTTTTTTTTGCGACCAAGAAGGTCATAACACTTCCACATGCGAAATCAAACGAGCCCGTCAAGCAGACCGTAACCAACCCATGGAGGGAGGCCAGAACGAGTCAACAAAGGAAAAGTCCGAGCACGTCCAGGAGACAGCCAACAGTACTTCTGCTAAGGAGCAATTACCCATAGCAGAAGCGGTAACACCACAAGAGGCACCACCCAGCGACCACCAGGAAGCACGATCTAAAGACCTATATATCAGTCCAGACAAACTAGAAGCCATCAGCAAATATCCGCAAGCACAACTCCAAGCATTCATGAAATACATCCGGACAACAGACGAAATAAACGAAGTGAGGAGACAGAGGTTCATCGAGGTCATCAACAAAGAACAGGAAAAATTTTCAAAACGGCGTATGCCCAACTCTCCGGAAAAGGCAGCCAAGAAGGGAAAGACCCAAAACGAAGAAGGGAAGACATTCGCTAGCGTCACCAAAAACACACCTGAACAGGATTTATACGCAGAATACGTAACTTACTGAATTTTTGTAAATATGTTTCTGGTACATTTTTAATATATTTTAAAAAAAATATATTTTAGTGTATTGTTCATATGTTTTATTTGTAACTTTTTTTTTAAAAAATTCAGTTTTTATCCCGATCATTTATAGTGTTTTTTTTAAAGTTTTTAACTTTACTTAACTCTTGATGTTTTAAACCTGGAAAAAAGAAAAATTAATTATATGCTTAGAAACTATATAAAAAAGAATACTTACCTCGATGAATTATGAACTAGCCTTGTTCGCGATAATTTAATTAATTAAAACGCGAACAAATATAACGAATGTAAAAATGACTAATGTAAAAACGACAATCTTTTAATAAACAATTAAAAGTATCTGTTCTTATCAGCTTAATATCTGATACGGGTCCCATCGGGGCCCAAGATATTAAACTTATTTTTGGACGGCGGCGGAGAGGTCGGAGCTTGCTCCACCTCCGCCACGGGTTGGCCTGGTATTGCAGTTCTTCCAGGATCGGCCCACCTCGCTCAATGAATCTAAAATCAAACACCATATATATATATATATATATATATATATATATATATATATATATATATATATATATATATATATATATATATATTCCTGACGTCATAAGAGGGAAAGTCGTCATTGGCTAGTAGATCATTTTGAAGATTCGGACGGATTTGTTTTGTAATTTTTTACCTTAACTGTCGTACGTTACCAACGGTATGTTTTTTTTAAGTCACTTTCGTTACTAACAGGAGACATGATTAGGAGTTCACAGCCGGCCGCTTTTCGACATTCGCATTGGCAACACGTCTTCCCCTTTAAAAAAATTACCCCCTCCCAAACCATGGTAACTCCGTTCTCGAAACGGACACCATATAAGTTATTTACATCGAGTTACCTAGCGAGGATTGCGGTACTATCGCTGTAGAAATAGGGGACTGTTAAAAGCGGGATGGTTTGGAAAAAACGAGTTTTTGTGTTGCTGATGCCGGGGCGCGTACTACGCGGCAACCACGGTCAATTCGTAGTGCCATATCTCATGACACTTCTCTTCAGCTGTTCTGGTAAGCGTGCAGGAGGAAACTCCGTATGATCAAGATCTTACTTTTTCTAATTATCGATTAAGCACGGTTCCATGTTGCCACTTATTTAAAAAAAGACCCAGAGAAAACCGAAGATAAATTATCGCCTTGGCGAACTAGTTAGAAACAGCGTAAAAGAAAATATTTAAAAATAAACAAATTTTATTAGAAAGACTCAAATACCCCGTTAATGAAAAAAAAGAGGGTGAGAGGAAGAGATCAGCCACCGGCACGCCGTGTTCCCTGGTGGTCTCCCTCCCTCCCAAGAAATGACCCCACTCGACGCGGCTTACCGTCGTTGATGGGTCGAGAACCAATGTATTCCGCGTGATATTACCGTTGACGGCTGAAAACGCTCGATGGCCGTCGATCTTTTTGTTTGAAATCAAGAAGTTACCTTCTTTGGTCAGACGTGATGGTTATACACGCTGTCATCTCCAACCACGAGCAATCTGCTTAAACATAATTATGAAATTTATGAATGCTCAATCTCACTCTTTTTCTTTTTCAACCACCAAAGCCCCCTTTGCCGGTTATCGCTTCTCGGCCTTTTGGCTAAGATCGAAGTGTAGTATCTGTTCCCAGCTATTTCGCTGAAATCTTGGCCGAAAGGCCGTCAAGCGAGTTTTTCCAGCTATACAGCTAGTTCCTGCGATGCTGACTTACCTGCCGGTATCCTGACGTTCCTGTTCCTGTTCCTGCTTCTGAAGCTGCTGCCGCTGTTCCTGGTTCCGTTGCTGATCCTGGTACCGCTGCTGTTCCTGATCCTGGTGCCGCTGCTACTTACCTGTCGCTGCTGTTCCGGGTCTCCACGCTGTTTCCTGACTTGGCTGTCTCTTGCCATTGTTTGCTGACGCTGTTCCTTCCTGGGACTGACATTAACCCGACGACCTCTCCGTAGCCATCATGGCTGCAGAGGTAAAAAAGAGAACCGCTCGACTGGATGTCGATTCTGGCTTCATTGACGTTGCTCGGGCTTTCCTCGAAAAACTCGGACCCGAGTCTATCGAAACGTTGCAACCTGTGGGTAAAGAGGCATTCCTACTTACCTTCACAACTCTGGCTTTCCTGCAGCAAGCGGTCTCCTATGGAGAAATATTAATCGGGAACAAATCATGTAAAGTTACCAGTGTTGAAGATGACGGCATCTGGCTGACGATCAAAAACTTACCATCATGGATTCAATGGGACGCCATTTTGACGAACCTAAGACAATACGGCGAAATAAAAGCTCACCGCCTGGACGAATACAAGGAGCTTAAAGGAATTAAAAATGGGGACCGTTCAGTAAAAATAAAAATGGCCAAAACAATACCTAATGTGCTTTATTTCGGGCGAAGTAGAGCACTTGTATACTATTCAGGAGTGGCAAAGAAATGCTTCTTTTGCGACCAGGAGGGGCACGTTGCCTCTACCTGTGAGGCAAAGAAGACCAAGGTGACGGACCAGTCGCAAAAGGCCACAGGAGTGCAGGGACACCCACTCACTACCCAAGACGAAGACCAAGAGAGAGAAGAACCCATAACAGAACCGGCAACACCACTAAAGACACCACCCAGCGAACACCAAGAACCACTGCCCCAAGAACATATCAAAGGACTTTATGTCAGCCCGGAAAAACTAAAAGCAATCAGCAACTACTCGCAGGCCCAACTTCGGGGATTTCTGAAATACATCCAGACCACGGACGAAATAAACGATATACGGAGGCAGATGTTTATCACGCTCATCAACAAAGAACAGGAGAAATTCTCAAAACGACGAATGCCCAACTCTCCGGAAAAAGCAACAAAGAAAGGGAAGACACAAAATGAAGAACAAACATATGCTAGCGCCACCGGAAGCACACCTGATAAAGACTTGTATGCAGCATACGTAACTTATTGAACTCTCTTATTTTTCATAAAAGGCAAAATTTAATTTCAAAAGCGTGCTAAATTCCATTTTTATTCATTTATATTCATTTACTTTTGTGTACTTTTATCTGGTTTTAACTCTATGTTATCCCTGAAAAAAAAATTTTAATTTTAAGAAAATAATGATACTCACCTTGTTATATAAAAAACCATTTATACTTACCTTGACGTTTGAAGAAAAAAACCAAAACCTAAAAAACGAAAAATGAAACTAATTTTATCTTGTTCGCGCTAATTTAATGTAATTAAACGCGAACATGTGTAAATTTGTAAATTTGACTGAAAATTAATAAAATATTTCAGTATCTGTTCTTATCAGCTTAATATCTGATACGGGTCCCATCGGGGCCCAAGATATTAAACTTATTTTTGGACGGCGGCGGAGAGGTCGGAGCTTGCTCCACCTCCGCCACGGGTTGGCCTGGTATTGCAGTTCTTCCAGGATCGGCCCACCTCGCTCAATGAATCTAAAATCAAACACCATATATATATATATATATATATATATATATATATATATATATATATATATATATATATATATTCCTGACGTCATAAGAGGGAAAGTCGTCATTGGCTAGTAGATCATTTTGAAGATTCGGACGGATTTGTTTTGTAATTTTTTACCTTAACTGTCGTACGTTACCAACGGTATGTTTTTTTTAAGTCACTTTCGTTACTAACAGGAGACATGATTAGGAGTTCACAGCCGGCCGCTTTTCGACATTCGCATTGGCAACACGTCTTCCCCTTTAAAAAAATTACCCCCTCCCAAACCATGGTAACTCCGTTCTCGAAACGGACACCATATAAGTTATTTACATCGAGTTACCTAGCGAGGATTGCGGTTCTATCGCTGTAGAAATAGGGGACTGTTAAAAGCGGGATGGTTTGGAAAAAACGAGTTTTTGTGTTGCTGATGCCGGGGCGCGTACTACGCGGCAACCACGGTCAATTCGTAGTGCCATATCTCATGACACTTCTCTACAGCTGTTCTGGTAAGCGTGCAGGAGGAAACTCCGTATGATCAAGATCTTACTTTTTCTAATTATCGATTAAGCACGGTTCCATGTTGCCACTTATTTAAAAAAAAGACCCAGAGAAAACCGAAGATAAATTATCGCCTTGGCGAACTAGTTAGAAACAGCGTAAAAGAAAATATTTAAAAATAAACAAATTTTATTAGAAAGACTCAAATACCCCGTTAATGAAAAAAAAGAGGGTGAGAGGAAGAGATCAGCCACCGGCACGCCGTGTTCCCTGGTGGTCTCCCTCCCTCCCAAGAAATGACCCCACTCGACGCGGCTTACCGTCGTTGATGGGTCGAGAACCAATGTATTCCGCGTGATATTACCGTTGACGGCTGAAAACGCTCGATGGCCGTCGATCTTTTTGTTTGAAATCAAGAAGTTACCTTCTTTGGTCAGACGTGATGGTTATACACGCTGTCATCTCCAACCACGAGCAATCTGCTTAAACATAATTATGAAATTTATGAATGCTCAATCTCACTCTTTTTCTTTTTCAACCACCAAAGCCCCCTTTGCCGGTTATCGCTTCTCGGCCTTTTGGCTAAGATCAAAGTGTAGTATCTGTTTTCAATAGAACTATACGGAGATCTTAGTCAGGGGGCGAGAAGTGTTTATACGCCTATAAGGCGAGTTGCCTTTTTTGCCGCATGATCTGTTCCGGCGCTGATCCGTTCCGTTGCTGCCTTGTTGCCTGTTCCTGAAAAGAAGTACTCACCTGACGCTCCTGCTGACCTGCTCCACGGACGCCGCTCCTGCTTGGAGCTTCTCTCAGCGGACGATACTCTCCTAGCCTGAAATGGCTACGGAGGAGAAGAAAAGAACTGCTCGACTGGAAGTCGATGCCAGCTTTCTCGACGTTGCGCAAACCATATATAACCAACTTGGACCTAAGAGTATAGATACTCTGCAACCCATGGGTAAGGAAATTTACCTGATTACGTTTACGACCCTGGCCTTTCTCCAACAAGCGATGTCTTGCGATGACCTGAAAACAAATGGAAAAAAATGGAAACTCACCTGCATGGAAGACGACGGAATATGGATCACGATTAAGAACCTACCAAAATGGATCCAATGGGATTCAGTAATAAGTACTCTCCGGCAACATGGTAACGTTAAAACTTACCATTTTGATGAATATCAACAGCTTAAAGGCGTCAAAAATGGCGATCGCTCTGTTAAAATAATAATGACTAAACCCATCCCCAATGTTATGTTTTTCGGGCGAAGCCGCGCCTTAGTTTTTTACAGAGGCGTAGTAAAAAAATGCTTCTACTGCGACGAAGAAGGCCACTCAGTTTCAGCGTGTGAAAAAAAGAAGACAGCTTTAGAAGATAGACGCCCGGTCCTCCTTGAGGGCCAGGGTCCACCTTCAATCCCTGAACCCAAGATCGTCCAAGCAATGGACGCCACAGAAGACCCAACCATACTACCACAACTACAGGAAAATCAAGAACACCAATCAAGCAAATCACAAGTACTTACCACTTTCGACGACTCAAAAAGCTCTGAAGAGAGCTGGACCCTGACATCACCAGAACCTGCCAAGAAGAACCCAGAACCTCCAGTCAAAACCAGCCAATACGCCGACGCCTTGAAAACACCACCACAGCCCAATGAACCTGAAAATAACCCCGAATCAACAAGCAACGAGCCAGAACAATCCAAATCCGACAACAGCAACGACGAGACCTCTTCAGCCACCGGGCCCAGGTGGGATCCCAATACCTGGAAGCCGGGAGTCAAACCAGACCTTACCAAACTAACACACACCGAACTACAGATCCTCTACAGCCGCCTCGACAGAGAACCTCCCTCAGGAATCAGAACCATTGATTGCTCCATCGACGACCTCCAGTTCCAAGTCACCGACCTTCTTCAAAGCTACTCTAAACGCAGACACAGCATCTCTCCAAAAAAGAAAGCGAAAAAAGGAAAACCAACTTCTTAAAATTTATTATTTTTTAAATTTTAAACTTAACCATGGCTTTTATTCTATGCACTAATCGTATTTTAAACTTTTTATGAATACAATTAATGACCTGCTGTAATTTAAAATAATTTAAAAGGCAGGAAAAATAACATGACAAGGGTACTGTAACTCAAGTTTTTTAATAAACAAATTCAGTATCTGTTCTTATCAGCTTAATATCTGATACGGGTCCCATCGGGGCCCAAGATATTAAACTTATTTTTGGACGGCGGCGGAGAGGTCGGAGCTTGCTCCACCTCCGCCACGGGTTGGCCTGGTATTGCAGTTCTTCCAGGATCGGCCCACCTCGCTCAATGAATCTAAAATCAAACACCATATATATATATATATATATATATATATATATATTCCTGACGTCATAAGAGGGAAAGTCGTCATTGGCTAGTAGATCATTTTGAAGATTCGGACGGATTTGTTTTGTAATTTTTTACCTTAACTGTCGTACGTTACCAACGGTATGTTTTTTTAAGTCACTTTCGTTACTAACAGGAGACATGATTAGGAGTTCACAGCCGGCCGCTTTTCGACATTCGCATTGGCAACACGTCTTCCCCTTTAAAAAAATTACCCCCTCCCAAACCATGGTAACTCCGTTCTCGAAACGGACACCATATAAGTTATTTACATCGAGTTACCTAGCGAGGATTGCGGTACTATCGCTGTAGAAATAGGGGACTGTTAAAAGCGGGATGGTTTGGAAAAAACGAGTTTTTGTGTTGCTGATGCCGGGGCGCGTACTACGCGGCAACCACGGTCAATTCGTAGTGCTATATCTCATGACACTTCTCTACAGCTGTTCTGGTAAGCGTGCAGGAGGAAACTCCGTATGATCAAGATCTTACTTTTTCTAATTATCGATTAAGCACGGTTCCATGTTGCCACTTATTTTAAAAAAGACCCAGAGAAAACCGAAGATAAATTATCGCCTTGGCGAACTAGTTAGAAACAGCGTAAAAGAAAATATTTAAAAATAAACAAATTTTATTAGAAAGACTCAAATACCCCGTTAATGAAAAAAAAGAGGGTGAGAGGAAGAGATCAGCCACCGGCACGCCGTGTTCCCTGGTGGTCTCCCTCCCTCCCAAGAAATGACCCCACTCGACGCGGCTTACCGTCGTTGATGGGTCGAGAACCAATGTATTCCGCGTGATATTACCGTTGACGGCTGAAAACGCTCGATGGCCGTCGATCTTTTTGTTTGAAATCAAGAAGTTACCTTCTTTGGTCAGACGTGATGGTTATACACGCTGTCATCTCCAACCACGAGCAATCTGCTTAAACATAATTATGAAATTTATGAATGCTCAATCTCACTCTTTTTCTTTTTCAACCACCAAAGCCCCCTTTGCCGGTTATCGCTTCTCGGCCTTTTGGCTAAGATCAAAGTGTAGTATCTGTTCTTATCCTCGGAGAGAGCAGACGTGTCCACGCGGAGCTCCGTATCCGCGTTTTTCTCTCTCGTCTCGCGCGTAGCTGCCTTTTTCAAGGCGGCTGCCGTGTCTCGTTTTCCGGCGCCGGCTGCTAAGCCTAGTTTCGTTTTTTCCCGTTTTGAGTACTACTAAGTTACGGCTTTTTAGGAAGTTAGAAAACGGTAAGGCCCTTCGGGGTAATTTTTTCATTCTTTATTTGTGTCTGTCATTATGGCAGCGCAAATTAAGTCGCGCACTGCGCGGTTAGAAGCAGATTCTGCTATTGAGTATGTCGATGTAGCCAGGGCGGTTTACAATCAGGCCGGTAGTAAAACCATTGAAACGCTTCAACCTCTCGGAAGCGGAGTTTTCATGATTACGTTTCTGACGAAGGTCATTTTTGACAAGTTTATGGAGAATCCTTGCCTGAACATCAAAGGCAAGGACTACGAATTGCTGGGGCCGGATGGGAATTTCCGGTGGATCACCATCAGAAACATGCCCGCCTGGATCCAGGCAGATGCAATTTCGACGGCGCTCAAAGAATATGGGGACGTTTCCAAGCACGAGTATGAGTTGTACGACCCCAAAAAAGATAAAGAGTTGGAAGGCATCCGAAACGGTAATCGCCGGATTCGTATGAAGATGAAGAAGCCAGTACCCAATATTTGGGGTTTTGCGCGCCAAAATTATTTGGTGACGTACGCTGGAGTTTCCCAGCAATGTTTCGGGTGTAAGGGCGTCGGCCACAACCGCGCCCACTGTCCCGAAAAAAAGCGGGAAAACAAGAGACGCGACGGAGAGACGGCGGCTACAGGGAACGGAGCGGGAGAGAACGGCGAGGATGTTCACGCGGAGAGAGAAGAGACGAGCGCGAACGAAGTAGTCGCAGAAGTGAATGAGGTGCGCGACCAAGTGGCCATCTCCGCAGCGTCGGATAACGCCGAAGGAATTTCGAACGAAAGCGCGGTTTTGTCACTTTTCGACGATCTTGTGAAAGATTTCGGCTCATCAGTTACGCCACTGAGAGCCACATACAGCAACATTCTTGTCAACCCGAACCAATACCACGTTCCGCCACCACAAATTACGACTTTCAACAAGCTCACTCCACTGAAACGTCACAAACAAGTTTCGCCAGGAATTGTTAACCAAACTTCACCGAAGAAGTTGTGCACCAACAATGATAGTGACTCCGAAGGTGATGTACGTTTTTAATTAGCTATCATTTTAGTTTAATTTTTGTCCCGGTTTTCTTAAGTTTAATTTTAATTGTAGTATCGTTTAGCTTAATTATAGTAATGTTTAATTTAATTGTAATATTAGTAATCCTATTTTTAATTTTAATGTCTTCGGTCTCCTTAAAATTTTGTACATTTAACGGAAACGGATTGCGAAACCGGCACAAGGCCGTGGACACTTCCGCTTTCGCGAGTACGCATGGCTTTGACCTAGTTTTTCTTCAAGAAACGCACTGGATGTTTTCTGACAACTGGCGCGCTATCAGATCCGTTTTCGCGGGGTATAAGATATTTTATTCAAGCGCTCCCTCCTCGTCAAGTTGCGGGACTGCCATATTAGTTCGTGACGCTCTCGCGCAGTCGATTACAGGCTTTCGCTGCGACAATCACGGTCGTATCGTCAGCCTCAATATCCGCTTTAACGATCAACTGTTTCGCGTCGTTTCGGTCTACGCCCCGTGTAAACCGGTACTGCGACGCGCGTTTTTTGACAATTTATTCGAATATTTTACCGGTAAATTCGACCGCCTCGTCATCGGCGGAGACTTTAATTGCGTCCTTGACCCGTCTATGGACCGGGACTTTGTTCCGGACGGTCCAGCTGACCTTAGCTCCGACGCTTTGGCCACGCTCATTACAGATATGAATCTCCACGACTCTTGGCGCTGTCTTAATCCAACGACCAGACAATTCACTTGGCACTCGTCAAAAAGAAATTCGCGGCTCGACACGTTCTTCGTTCTCACCAACGATATTCAGACGACAAAAGCGGAAATTTGGCCTCTGCGTCATATTTCCGACCACGACGCAGTCAGCGTTACCCTTAAAGTTTCTCCGCCCCATCAGCGTCCACCGAGCGTGTGGCGTCTCAACACCGCCATTCTATCGGACGATGACTCCGAGACCCACAAGACCGAGCTTAGACGTATCATTTCGCGGGTCAACTCCGCATCTACTTGGGAAACCGCAAAATCTGAGATCGCCACCTACTTCCGCCGGGTGGGAAAGGAGCGCGCCAGCCGGAAGCGCAAAGAAGTAGTGTTCCTTAAATGGGCCTTGCAGAAAGTCGCCCGGGTCACTCCGGAAACAACAGACACCGTCGCCGCTAAGGAACAACTTCAGTCTCTTCTCCGATACACCTACCGCCAGGACTTCTCAGAAAAACAAGACCAGTCGCTCGCGAACGTTCTCAGTGACGAGGAGTCGTTCTCGGCTTCCTTTTATCGCCGCGTAAATTCTCCGATGCCACGCGTCGACATTCGAGAAGTATCTACCACCGACGGATTGTCGACAGATGACACGGTAGTACACGACACCTTCGTGAACTATTATCGAACCCTGTATAGCCGCAACGACACTCCACGCCCGCAGCAGTTCTTCGCGACATCTTGTGACGCAATGCCGCGATTATCCGATCTCGACCGGGATTATTTAGAACTACCCGTAACGAACGATGATTTAAATCACGCGTTACGTCGGCTTAAAGGCGGGAAATCTCCTGGTCCGGATGGTCTGCCCGCGGAATTTTACCGCTTCATGTGGCCAGATCTGAGGCCTGTTTTACTGAACCTTTTTAACGACTTGATGAACGACGCGCCTTTCCCGGATTCGTTCCGCGAAGGGAAAGTCGTCTTGCTTTGCAAAGATCGCGCCAACAAGGCTTCTCCAGCTGCGTGGCGTCCGATCACCGTCATCAACACGGACAGGAAACTGTTTGCGTCAATCCTCGTCTCGAGAACGTCAAAGGTCACCGGGTCCATCGTTGGCCCTAATCAGACGTGCGGGGTCAGGGGCCGCCAGCCTCTATATAATCTCGTGTTGATCCGCGACATCTTGCGGGATTATTCGGAACGTGAGGCGTCCGGCTTCTTGTTCGCTCTGGACTTTGAAAAGGCCTTCGACCGAGTGTCCCACCAATACCTCTGGGACACACTCACTCGCTTCGGTTTCGGTCGACGCTTTGTCGAAATCCTGGAAAATATGTATACCAAAAACACTAGTAAATTAACAATTAATACCCACCCGTCAGCTCCCTTCGAGGTCAACAGGGGTGTCCGTCAAGGCTGTCCTCTGTCTCCTAGTCTCTTCTGTCTCGCCCTCGAACCTTTCCTCTTCGCGGTGAGCCACTCTCCGTCGATTCGTGGTCTCCTGTGTCCCGGAGCTCCGGCTTCGGATCGCCAAGTTTACGCCGCGCACGCCGACGACGCAAACCTTTTGCTGGAAGACGTCGTGTCCGTCCGCGCCTCGATCAAGGTACTCGACGAGTTCTGCACGGTTTCTGGCGGCAAATTCAACGCCGCCAAAACTCAACTCGCTCGCGTAGGCAGAAGGATCCTGGAACGGGTCCCGACGACATTACCCGTAAAAGAAACGAACGATCCCGTTAAAATCTTGGGGATTCTTTTCACGCCCGAAGGAGTCGCTCCAGCCAACGAAACAAAATTCGTTACTCATTTCCGCGAATCGCTCGATTTCTGGGCTGATAATGAGTTTTGCTTTCGCACACGCTCGCAGTTAATCAAGCAAATCGCGTTACCGAAACTGACCTACCCCGTCCCTCTTGTGGACTTTTCCGTCACCGCCATCTCGACTGTCAACAAGGCCATTTTCTCGTTCGTTTGGGGAGACAAACAAGAACTTGTCGCGCGGCAAACTCTCTGCCTCGACTCCAAGGAAGGCGGTTTAGGAGTACCCCATCTCGAAAATGAGATTCGAGCTCTCGCCTTGACGCGTTACGCGTCGTGCTTGACCGCGACTGATCACCCAGTTCGCGCCACGGTGTCTTACCATCTGTCCACGAGCGCCAAGACCATCTTCAAGGTTCCTTGGAACGCCTCCGTCACCCACGCCGCTCACGTAAACGTAGACTACCTACCCGCCAAAGCAACGGCGATGTTGATTTTGGCTTCAAACCCTGACGTCGATTTCTTCAAAATTTCGAATAAAGGAGTAAAATCCATTCTCCAGTCTCTCTACCAGCCGCGGGTCGTGACTCTGCTTCCTCACGTTAATTGGACAGTCGCCTTCGGTCGTCTCTCCGGAAAAAGTATCACCGGTTCCCGGCGTGACTTCGCGTTCAAAGTTATGCACGGAGTTGTTCCCGTTCGCGACGTGCTCTACGGGCGCAACATGTGCAACACCCGTGCGTGCCCATTCTGCCCAAAAAGTGAGAGCCTCGAACACCTGCTCTACGAGTGCGTAAATCCGAAGTTGCTTCGGAATCGTGTGCGCGAGTTTCTCGGCGTCAAGTTTATAGGATGGAATACCATCAGATGCTTAACACCATTGCCAGTACCAAAAGGACTTATCAACGTTACTCTGATTCTGCTCGCCGAAGTGAATTTCCAAATATGGAAATCGAGAAACCGTCTAGTTTTCGAGAACAAGCGCGACACAGCCAATGTCATACTGGACCGCGTCCGTCTCCATCTCGCTATGCGGGCTCGTGCTGACAGGCTCCGATTGCACCCGGACCACTTCGTGGCACTATGGTGTAACGAGGCCAAACCACTAGTCGAAATCAACGGCAATACACTTAAATTGCTATTCTGAAAGTTCCTGGAAAATAAAACGTTAAAATTCAACTTCGCTGGAAAAATGTTAAAATTACACATACCTGGAAAAAATGTTAAAATTACACAAACCTGGAAAAAATGTTAAAATTACACAAACCTGGAAAAAATGTTAAAATTAAACTTACCTAGAAAAATGTTAAAATTAAACTTACCTGGAAAAAATGTTAAAATTCAACGTTAAAAGTCCACTTACTTTGAAAAATGTTAAAATTAAACTTACCTGGAAAAATGTTAAAATTAAACTTACCTGGAAAAATGTTAAAATTAAACTTACCTGGAAAAATTTTAAAATTAAACGTTAAAAGTCCACTTACCTAGAAAAATGTTAAAATTAAACGTTTAAAGTCCACTTACCTGGAAAAAAGTAAACATACCTGGAAAAATGTTAAAATTAAACTTACCTGGAAAAAATGTTAAAATTAAACTTACCTGGAAAACTTTTCAAATTAAACTTACCTGAAAAATAACGCTTAAAAGTAAACTTACCTGAAAAATAAAACGTTTAAAGAAACTTACTTGAGAAAAAAAGATTGAAATTACATTTGCCTGTAATGTGATACAACTTACCTGAAAAACAAGTACCTGACAATTAACATATTATAAAATCCTAGAAACAGTATTTCAACCTTACAGTATTTTCGATTTATTCTAATCATTGTAATTATATAATCATTTAAGTACTGATCTTTGCAAAGATCGCTATGTAAATATTTTTGAATTATTAATAAACAAATTCAAGTATCTGTTCTTATCAGCTTAATATCTGATACGGGTCCCATCGGGGCCCAAGATATTAAACTTATTTTTGGACGGCGGCGGAGAGGTCGGAGCTTGCTCCACCTCCGCCACGGGTTGGCCTGGTATTGCAGTTCTTCCAGGATCGGCCCACCTCGCTCAATGAATCTAAAATCAAACACCATATATATATATATATATATATATATATATATATTCCTGACGTCATAAGAGGGAAAGTCGTCATTGGCTAGTAGATCATTTTGAAGATTCGGACGGATTTGTTTTGTAATTTTTTACCTTAACTGTCGTACGTTACCAACGGTATGTTTTTTTTAAGTCACTTTCGTTACTAACAGGAGACATGATTAGGAGTTCACAGCCGGCCGCTTTTCGACATTCGCATTGGCAGCACGTCTTCCCCTTTAAAAAAATTACCCCCTCCCAAACCATGGTAACTCCGTTCTCGAAACGGACACCATATAAGTTATTTACATCGAGTTACCTAGCGAGGATTGCGGTACTATCGCTGTAGAAATAGGGGACTGTTAAAAGCGGGATGGTTTGGAAAAAACGAGTTTTTGTGTTGCTGATGCCGGGGCGCGTACTACGCGGCAACCACGGTCAATTCGTAGTGCCATATCTCATGACACTTCTCTACAGCTGTTCTGGTAAGCGTGCAGGAGGAAACTCCGTATGATCAAGATCTTACTTTTTCTAATTATCGATTAAGCACGGTTCCATGTTGCCACTTATTTAAAAAAAGACCCAGAGAAAACCGAAGATAAATTATCGCCTTGGCGAACTAGTTAGAAACAGCGTAAAAGAAAATATTTAAAAATAAACAAATTTTATTAGAAAGACTCAAATACCCCGTTAATGAAAAAAAGAGGGTGAGAGGAAGAGATCAGCCACCGGCACGCCGTGTTCCCTGGTGGTCTCCCTCCCTCCCAAGAAATGACCCCACTCGACGCGGCTTACCGTCGTTGATGGGTCGAGAACCAATGTATTCCGCGTGATATTACCGTTGACGGCTGAAAACGCTCGATGGCCGTCGATCTTTTTGTTTGAAATCAAGAAGTTACCTTCTTTGGTCAGACGTGATGGTTATACACGCTGTCATCTCCAACCACGAGCAATCTGCTTAAACATAATTATGAAATTTATGAATGCTCAATCTCACTCTTTTTCTTTTTCAATCACCAAAGCCCCCTTTGCCGGTTATCGCTTCTCGGCCTTTTGGCTAAGATCAAAGTGTAGTATCTGTTCCCAGCTATTTCGCTGAAATCTTGGCCGAAAGGCCGTTAAGCGACGTTTACGCTTCTCAGCCTGTTCGTGCGATGCTGACTTACCTGCCGGTATCCTGACGACGCTGTTCCTGTTCCTGCTCCTGAAGCTGTTGCTGCTGTTTCTTGTTCCTGTGCTGTACCTGATCCCGCAGCTGTTCCTGGTCCTGGTCCTGCTGCCACTTAACTGTCGCTGTTGTTCCTGGACTCGATATTCCTGACAAAGTACTTACCTGGTACTTACCTGCCGTTGCTGCTGACCCGCTCCACTGACGCCGCTCCTCCTTGGAGCGTCTCCAACCAGACGATACTCTCCTAGCCTGAAATGGCTACGGAGGAGAAGAAGAGAACAGCTCGGCTAGAAGTCGAGGCTGACTTTCTAGACGTGGCTAAAACCATTTACGACCAGCTTGGACCAAAAAGCATAGATACTCTACAACCTATGGGTAAGGGAATCTTTCTGATTACGTTTACGACCTTGGCCTTCCTTCAAGAAGCTCTCTCATGCGATGACCTGAAAAGTAATGAAAAAAAATGGAAACTTACCTCCATGGATGATGATGGAATTTGGATTACCATAAAGAACCTGCCCAAATGGATCCAATGGGATTCAGTCCTAAGTACCTTGAGACAATACGGTAGTATAAAATCCTACCACTTTGATGAATACCAACAGCTAAAAGGAGTGAAAAATGGTGACAGATCTGTGAAATTAATAATGAATAAAACCATCCCCAACGTTTTATTTTTTGGACGTAGCCGCGCCTTGGTATACTACCGAGGCGTGGTGAAAAAATGCTTTTATTGTGATGAAGTGGGTCACACCGTTTCATCTTGTGAGCAGAAGAGGGCGTCGTTAGAAGCAAGACAGCCGGTCCCGCTGCAAGGCCGAAGTCCAGCTCTTAGCGAGTCCGAAAACGACCAAGAGCCAGAAGTCAAAGAAATTCCAGTCACAAAGACGAATCTTCAGGAAAAAACCAACGAGGATTCGACCATACCGCCAAAGCCCCATAAAACAGCCGATAGCAATATTCTGGACCAGATGGTAACACCCTTCATCTCCGACGTTTCCAGTAACGAACCTAATAGTAGCGACGCAGAAACCAGCGAAGAAGAAATCAACGCCAATACCGGCCCCAGATGGGATCCCAAGACTTGGAACTACGGCGACAAACCAGACCTCAACAAACTGACCAAAAACGAACTACAAGAACTCTTCGAGCGTGTTAACCGGACACCTGCAACCCGACCAGATTCAGCTAACTCGGAAATTGATGAACTTCTTGACAACATCAGTACAAGACTCCTTAACTATCCAAAACGCCGACGAAGCGCTACCCCAGTAAAAAAAGCCAAAAAGGGAAAATCAACGCGGTAAAATTAACTATTTTTAAATTTGAAAATTTAAAAATCGGTTTTTTTTTGTGTATGCAATTATTGTCTTTTTAAACCTTTTATACTTACCAAATGATCACAACGCCAGCTTAGCATTCTCACTTTTAACTCTTTTTGAAATAATTGGATTTTAATAATTTTTTTTTAACCCATTAAGGGACAATTTACGAGTTCAATTTTTAAACTTAAACTCGGTCTTTCCTATGAAATGAATTTTGTTATTTTGAACGACCTGCTGTAATTTAAAATTAATTTAAAAAGCAGGAAAAAAAATACGACGAGGGTACTGTATTTTTATTGAAAAAATAATAAACAAATTCAGTATCTGTTCTTATCAGCTTAATATCTGATACGGGTCCCATCGGGGCCCAAGATATTAAACTTATTTTTGGACGGCGGCGGAGAGGTCGGAGCTTGCTCCACCTCCGCCACGGGTTGGCCTGGTATTGCAGTTCTTCCAGGATCGGCCCACCTCGCTCAATGAATCTAAAATCAAACACCATATATATATATATATATATATATATATATATATATATATATATATATATATATATTCCTGACGTCATAAGAGGGAAAGTCGTCATTGGCTAGTAGATCATTTTGAAGATTCGGACGGATTTGTTTTGTAATTTTTTACCTTAACTGTCGTACGTTACCAACGGTATGTTTTTTTTAAGTCACTTTCGTTACTAACAGGAGACATGAT
Source organism: Leiobunum rupestre (assembly GCF_980474605.1). NCBI lineage: Eukaryota > Metazoa > Arthropoda > Arachnida > Opiliones > Sclerosomatidae > Leiobunum > Leiobunum rupestre. The sequence goes on along the minus strand of NC_143392.1, from coordinate 54,942,067 downwards.
TAGGAGTTCACAGCCGGCCGCTTTTCGACATTCGCATTGGCAACACGTCTTCCCCTTTAAAAAAATTACCCCCTCCCAAACCATGGTAACTCCGTTCTCGAAACGGACACCATATAAGTTATTTACATCGAGTTACCTAGCGAGGATTGCGGTACTGTCGCTGTAGAAATAGGGGACTGTTAAAAGCGGGATGGTTTGGAAAAAACGAGTTTTTGTGTTGCTGATGCCGGGGCGCGTACTACGCGGCAACCACGGTCAATTCGTAGTGCCATATCTCATGACACTTCTCTACAGCTGTTCTGGTAAGCGTGCAGGAGGAAACTCCGTATGATCAAGATCTTACTTTTTCTAATTATCGATTAAGCACGGTTCCATGTTGCCACTTATTTAAAAAAAGACCCAGAGAAAACCGAAGATAAATTATCGCCTTGGCGAACTAGTTAGAAACAGCGTAAAAGAAAATATTTAAAAATAAACAAATTTTATTAGAAAGACTCAAATACCCCGTTAATGAAAAAAAAGAGGGTGAGAGGAAGAGATCAGCCACCGGCACGCCGTGTTCCCTGGTGGTCTCCCTCCCTCCCAAGAAATGACCCCACTCGACGCGGCTTACCGTCGTTGATGGGTCGAGAACCAATGTATTCCGCGTGATATTACCGTTGACGGCTGAAAACGCTCGATGGCCGTCGATCTTTTTGTTTGAAATCAAGAAGTTACCTTCTTTGGTCAGACGTGATGGTTATACACGCTGTCATCTCCAACCACGAGCAATCTGCTTAAACATAATTATGAAATTTATGAATGCTCAATCTCACTCTTTTTCTTTTTCAACCACCAAAGCCCCCTTTGCCGGTTATCGCTTCTCGGCCTTTTGGCTAAGATCAAAGTGTAGTATCTGTTCCCAGCTATTTCGCTGAAATCTTGGCCGAAAGGCCGTTAAGCGACGTTAACGCTTCTCAGCCTGCTCCTGTATTGCTGACTTACCTGCCTGGCTGCTCTTCTGCTGTATCCTGACTCACCTGCCGTGCTGCTCTTCTGCTGTATCCTGACTCACCTGCCGTTCCTGAATCCTGACTCCGGTGCATCGCCGTTGAAACCTGACTTCGCTGCCTTGCTGCTGTATCCTGACGTGGTTCGTTCCAGCCGCTCTCATCTCACGCTGCTCCTTCTTGGGACTTGCGCTCCTCTGACGATCCTCTCATAGCCATTATGGCTATGGAGGTGAAAAAACGAACGGCCCATCTGGAAGTCGACGCCGGATTTCTGGACGTCGCTCGGACCTTCCACGATAAGCTCGGCTCTGACTGCCTTGACACGCTCCAACCTGTTGGTAAAGAAAAATTTTTGATTACTTTTACTACCCTGGCCTTCCTGCAACAAGCGCTCTCCTACAACGACCTCGAAATTAACGATAAACCATGCAGACTCACCAGCGTCGAAGATGACGGCGTCTGGGTGACCATCAAGAATCTACCCTCCTGGATCCAATGGGATTCTATACTCACCACCATGCGACATTACGGCACCATCAAAGCACATAAACTCGATGAGTACCCTCAACTTAAGGGACTCAAAAATGGCGACAGATCGGTTAAAATTAAAATTGAAAAAACTATACCAAATGTACTTTATTTCGGACGCAGCAGAGCGCTGGTCTACTACCAGGGGGTCGTTAAGAAATGTTTCTTTTGCGACAAGGAGGGACACACAGTGTCCTCATGCGAAGTGAAACAGGCAAGGAAGGAAGCTGAAACGATGAAAATCGCTGAAGGCCAGGAGATGGAATCAACAGAGAGGTCCGAGCACGTCCAGGTAGTAGACATTGTCGACCCTGCCCAGGCACCTGAGGAGATTAACGAAGACCATAACAGCGACCTATATGTCAGTCCGAAAAACCTAGAATGCATAAAGAACTACACGCAGACGCAACTTAAAGAATTCATGGAATATCTAAGGACAACAGACGAATTGAAAGACAGACGGAGGCAGATGTTTATAACGCTCACCAACCAAGAACTGGAAAAGTATACAAAAAGACGCATGCCCAACTCTCCAAGCAAAGCCGCCAAGAAAGGAAAGACACAAGCCGAAGAGAAAAAGACATTCGCCACCGCCACCAAAAACACACCTGAGAAGGATGTATATACACAATACGTAACATACTAAATCTTTTTTATCTCGTAATGGCAAAATTTAATTTTAAATTATGCAGAACTCATTTTTATTCATTTACTTCTGTTTACACTTTTATCTGGTTTTACCTTTATTAACCCTGAAAGAAATTAGATTTTTTATTTTAAGAAAATAATTATACTCACCTTGTGATGTTAAAAGAAAAAAAAACCCATTAATACTTACCTCGACGTTGGAAAAAAAACAAACCTAGCAAAAAAACGAAAAACGTAACAATTTTTAGCAATGTACGCGCTAATTTAATTTAATTAACCGCGAACATTTTAGAAATTTGTAATTTTGACTGAAAATTAATAAACAAATTCAGTATCTGTTCTTATCAGCTTAATATCTGATACGGGTCCCATCGGGGCCCAAGATATTAAACTTATTTTTGGATGGCGGCGGAGAGGTCGGAGCTTGCTCCACCTCCGCCACGGGTTGGCCTGGTATTGCAGTTCTTCCAGGATCGGCCCACCTCGCTCAATGAATCTAAAATCAAACACCATATATATATATATATATATATATATATATATATATATATATATATATATATATTCCTGACGTCATAAGAGGGAAAGTCGTCATTGGCTAGTAGATCATTTTGAAGATTCGGACGGATTTGTTTTGTAATTTTTTACCTTAACTGTCGTACGTTACCAACGGTATGTTTTTTTTAAGTCACTTTCGTTACTAACAGGAGACATGATTAGGAGTTCACAGCCGGCCGCTTTTCGACATTCGCATTGGCAACACGTCTTCCCCTTTAAAAAAATTACCCCCTCCCAAACCATGGTAACTCCGTTCTCGAAACGGACACCATATAAGTTATTTACATCGAGTTACCTAGCGAGGATTGCGGTACTATCGCTGTAGAAATAGGGGACTGTTAAAAGCGGGATGGTTTGGAAAAAACGAGTTTTTGTGTTGCTGATGCCGGGGCGCGTACTACGCGGCAACCACGGTCAATTCGTAGTGCCATATCTCATGACACTTCTCTACAGCTGTTCTGGTAAGCGTGCAGGAGGAAACTCCGTATGATCAAGATCTTACTTTTTCTAATTATCGATTAAGCACGGTTCCATGTTGCCACTTATTTAAAAAAAGACCCAGAGAAAACCGAAGATAAATTATCGCCTTGGCGAACTAGTTAGAAACAGCGTAAAAGAAAATATTTAAAAATACACAAATTTTATTAGAAAGACTCAAATACCCCGTTAATGAAAAAAAAGAGGGTGAGAGGAAGAGATCAGCCACCGGCACGCCGTGTTCCCTGGTGGTCTCCCTCCCTCCCAAGAAATGACCCCACTCGACGCGGCTTACCGTCGTTGATGGGTCGAGAACCAATGTATTCCGCGTGATATTACCGTTGACGGCTGAAAACGCTCGATGGCCGTCGATCTTTTTGTTTGAAATCAAGAAGTTACCTTCTTTGGTCAGACGTGATGGTTATACACGCTGTCATCTCCAACCACGAGCAATCTGCTTAAACATAATTATGAAATTTATGAATGCTCAATCTCACTCTTTTTCTTTTTCAACCACCAAAGCCCCCTTTGCCGGTTATCGCTTCTCGGCCTTTTGGCTAAGATCAAAGTGTAGTATCTGTAGGATGGCTATGGAGGTGAGAAAACGAACTGCTCGACTAGAAGTCGACGCTGGCTTTCTGGAAGTTGCCTGTGCCTTCCATGAAAAGCTTGGTCCCGACAGTATCGAGACAATTCAGCCTATCGGTAAAGAAACTTTCCTTCTTACCTTTACGACCCTGGCATTCCTGCAGAAGGCTGTCTCTTATGAAGACTTCCTAATCAATAACAAGTCAAGTAAAATCACCAGTATCGAAGACGACGGCTTCTGGCTGACCATCAAATCACTACCACCATGGATTCAATGGGACTCAATATTAACGACCCTACGGCAGTATGGGGAAATTAAAGCGCATCGTTTCGACGAATATAAAGAAATTAAAGGAATCAGGAATGGAGACCGTGCGGTAAAAATCAAGATGACAAAAACTATACCTAATGTACTTTTTTTTGGGCGTAGCCGGGCATTAGTGTTTTATCAAGGTGTAACAAAAAAGTGTTTCTACTGCGACCAAGAGGGGCACGTGGCCTCTTCTTGCGAAGCAAAGAAAAACCGGACGGCTGAGAAGACACGTGCTTCTGCAGAAATCAAGGAACAAACAACGACGAACACACAGGAAAGCGCTAATTCCAGTCACCAAGATGCAGACAACGGTACTTCTCCTACGGAACAAGTGCCCATAGCAGAATCGACAACATCACAAGGAACACCACCAAGCGACCACCAGGTATCTCAGTCCGAGGATCCGAACAGCGACCTCTACATCAGCCCGGAAAATTTAGAAAGCGTCAGGAAATACTCCCAGACACAACTTAAAGGGTTCATTGAATACCTGCGGACTACCGACGAATATAGCGACGAGAGGAGGCAGGTGTTTCTCGCGCTCGCCAACCAGGAACAGGAAAAATTTTCAAAAAAACGTATGCTCAACTCTCCAGGAAAGGCGACCAAGAAGGGAAAGACGCAAAACGAAGAGCAAAAGACATTCGCCAGCGCCACCAAAAACATACCTGAGAAGGATCTATATAATGAATACGTAACATACTAAATCTTTTTATGGCAACTTTTTAATTTTAACTACGTGCAAATTCTTTTATATTCATTTACTTTTGTTTACACTTTTTATCTGGTTTTAACTTAACGTTATCCCTGAAAAAGAAGGAAAAAAAATACTTACCCTTACCTATTAAAAACCATTTATACTCACCTCGACGATGGAAAAAAAACCCTTACCTAAAAAATGAAACTTGAAAACTTACTTTTGTTCGCGCTAATTTAATTTAATTAAACGCGAACATCTGTAAATTTGTAAATTTGACTGATATTTAATAAACAAATTCAGTATCTGTTCTTATCAGCTTAATATCTGATACGGGTCCCATCGGGGCCCAAGATATTAAACTTATTTTTGGACGGCGGCGGAGAGGTCGGAGCTTGCTCCACCTCCGCCACGGGTTGGCCTGGTATTGCAGTTCTTCCAGGATCGGCCCACCTCGCTCAATGAATCTAAAATCAAACACCATATATATATATATATATATATATATATATATATATATATATATATATATTCCTGACGTCATAAGAGGGAAAGTCGTCATTGGCTAGTAGATCATTTTGAAGATTCGGACGGATTTGTTTTGTAATTTTTTACCTTAACTGTCGTACGTTACCAACGGTATGTTTTTTTTAAGTCACTTTCGTTACTAACAGGAGACATGATTAGGAGTTCACAGCCGGCCGCTTTTCGACATTCGCATTGGCAACACGTCTTCCCCTTTAAAAAAATTACCCCCTCCCAAACCATGGTAACTCCGTTCTCGAAACGGACACCATATAAGTTATTTACATCGAGTTACCTAGCGAGGATTGCGGTACTATCGCTGTAGAAATAGGGGACTGTTAAAAGCGGGATGGTTTGGAAAAAACGAGTTTTTGTGTTGCTGATGCCGGGGCGCGTACTACGCGGCAACCACGGTCAATTCGTAGTGCCATATCTCATGACACTTCTCTACAGCTGTTCTGGTAAGCGTGCAGGAGGAAACTCCGTATGATCAAGATCTTACTTTTTCTAATTATCGATTAAGCACGGTTCCATGTTGCCACTTATTTAAAAAAAGACCCAGAGAAAACCGAAGATAAATTATCGCCTTGGCGAACTAGTTAGAAACAGCGTAAAAGAAAATATTTAAAAATACACAAATTTTATTAGAAAGACTCAAATACCCCGTTAATGAAAAAAAAGAGGGTGAGAGGAAGAGATCAGCCACCGGCACGCCGTGTTCCCTGGTGGTCTCCCTCCCTCCCAAGAAATGACCCCACTCGACGCGGCTTACCGTCGTTGATGGGTCGAGAACCAATGTATTCCGCGTGATATTACCGTTGACGGCTGAAAACGCTCGATGGCCGTCGATCTTTTTGTTTGAAATCAAGAAGTTACCTTCTTTGGTCAGACGTGATGGTTATACACGCTGTCATCTCCAACCACGAGCAATCTGCTTAAACATAATTATGAAATTTAAGAATGCTCAATCTCACTCTTTTTCTTTTTCAACCACCAAAGCCCCCTTTGCCGGTTATCGCTTCTCGGCCTTTTGGCTAAGATCAAAGTGTAGTATCTGTAGGATGGCTATGGAGGTGAGAAAACGAACTGCTCGACTAGAAGTCGACGCTGGCTTTCTGGAAGTTGCCTGTGCCTTCCATGAAAAGCTTGGTCCCGACAGTATCGAGACAATTCAGCCTATCGGTAAAGAAACTTTCCTTCTTACCTTTACGACCCTGGCATTCCTGCAGAAGGCTGTCTCTTATGAAGACTTCCTAATCAATAACAAGTCAAGTAAAATCACCAGTATCGAAGACGACGGCTTCTGGCTGACCATCAAATCACTACCACCATGGATTCAATGGGACTCAATATTAACGACCCTACGGCAGTATGGGGAAATTAAAGCGCATCGTTTCGACGAATATAAAGAAATTAAAGGAATCAGGAATGGAGACCGTGCGGTAAAAATCAAGATGACAAAAACTATACCTAATGTACTTTTTTTTGGGCGTAGCCGGGCATTAGTGTTTTATCAAGGTGTAACAAAAAAGTGTTTCTACTGCGACCAAGAGGGGCACGTGGCCTCTTCTTGCGAAGCAAAGAAAAACCGGACGGCTGAGAAGACACGTGCTTCTGCAGAAATCAAGGAACAAACAACGACGAACACACAGGAAAGCGCTAATTCCAGTCACCAAGATGCAGACAACGGTACTTCTCCTACGGAACAAGTGCCCATAGCAGAATCGACAACATCACAAGGAACACCACCAAGCGACCACCAGGTATCTCAGTCCGAGGATCCGAACAGCGACCTCTACATCAGCCCGGAAAATTTAGAAAGCGTCAGGAAATACTCCCAGACACAACTTAAAGGGTTCATTGAATACCTGCGGACTACCGACGAATATAGCGACGAGAGGAGGCAGGTGTTTCTCGCGCTCGCCAACCAGGAACAGGAAAAATTTTCAAAAAAACGTATGCTCAACTCTCCAGGAAAGGCGACCAAGAAGGGAAAGACGCAAAACGAAGAGCAAAAGACATTCGCCAGCGCCACCAAAAACATACCTGAGAAGGATCTATATAATGAATACGTAACATACTAAATCTTTTTATGGCAACTTTTTAATTTTAACTACGTGCAAATTCTTTTATATTCATTTACTTTTGTTTACACTTTTTATCTGGTTTTAACTTAACGTTATCCCTGAAAAAGAAGGAAAAAAAATACTTACCCTTACCTATTAAAAACCATTTATACTCACCTCGACGATGGAAAAAAAACCCTTACCTAAAAAATGAAACTTGAAAACTTACTTTTGTTCGCGCTAATTTAATTTAATTAAACGCGAACATCTGTAAATTTGTAAATTTGACTGATATTTAATAAACAAATTCAGTATCTGTTCTTATCAGCTTAATATCTGATACGGGTCCCATCGGGGCCCAAGATATTAAACTTATTTTTGGACGGCGGCGGAGAGGTCGGAGCTTGCTCCACCTCCGCCACGGGTTGGCCTGGTATTGCAGTTCTTCCAGGATCGGCCCACCTCGCTCAATGAATCTAAAATCAAACACCATATATATATATATATATATATATATATATATATATATATATATATATATATATATATATTCCTGACGTCATAAGAGGGAAAGTCGTCATTGGCTAGTAGATCATTTTGAAGATTCGGACGGATTTGTTTTGTAATTTTTTACCTTAACTGTCGTACGTTACCAACGGTATGTTTTTTTTAAGTCACTTTCGTTACTAACAGGAGACATGATTAGGAGTTCACAGCCGGCCGCTTTTCGACATTCGCATTGGCAACACGTCTTCCCCTTTAAAAAAATTACCCCCTCCCAAACCATGGTAACTCCGTTCTCGAAACGGACACCATATAAGTTATTTACATCGAGTTACCTAGCGAGGATTGCGGTACTATCGCTGTAGAAATAGGGGACTGTTAAAAGCGGGATGGTTTGGAAAAAACGAGTTTTTGTGTTGCTGATGCCGGGGCGCGTACTACGCGGCAACCACGGTCAATTCGTAGTGCCATATCTCATGACACTTCTCTACAGCTGTTCTGGTAAGCGTGCAGGAGGAAACTCCGTATGATCAAGATCTTACTTTTTCTAATTATCGATTAAGCACGGTTCCATGTTGCCACTTATTTAAAAAAAGACCCAGAGAAAACCGAAGATAAATTATCGCCTTGGCGAACTAGTTAGAAACAGCGTAAAAGAAAATATTTAAAAATAAACAAATTTTATTAGAAAGACTCAAATACCCCGTTAATGAAAAAAAAGAGGGTGAGAGGAAGAGATCAGCCACCGGCACGCCGTGTTCCCTGGTGGTCTCCCTCCCTCCCAAGAAATGACCCCACTCGACGCGGCTTACCGTCGTTGATGGGTCGAGAACCAATGTATTCCGCGTGATATTACCGTTGACGGCTGAAAACGCTCGATGGCCGTCGATCTTTTTGTTTGAAATCAAGAAGTTACCTTCTTTGGTCAGACGTGATGGTTATACACGCTGTCATCTCCAACCACGAGCAATCTGCTTAAACATAATTATGAAATTTATGAATGCTCAATCTCACTCTTTTTCTTTTTCAACCACCAAAGCCCCCTTTGCCGGTTATCGCTTCTCGGCCTTTTGGCTAAGATCAAAGTGTAGTATCTGTTTTCAATAGTGCTATACCGAGATCTTAGTCGGGGGGCGAGAAGTGTTTATACGCCTTTAAGGCGAGTGTTCCTGCCTCGCTGCATGATCCGTTCCGTTGCTGCTCTGTCGCTGATCCTGTAAAAGAATACCTACCTGGTACGATCCTGACGTCGCTCCTTCTTGGAGCTCTCCTCTCCTGACGAAACTCTCCTAGTCATAATGGCTACGGAGGAAAGAAAAAGGACGGCCCGACTTGAGGTCAATGCTGACTTTCTGGACGTGGCACGCACCCTGTACGACCATCTTGGCCCGAAGTGTCTCGACACTCTCCAACCTGTGGGTAATGGAATTTTTCTACTTACCTTTACGACCCTGGCATTCCTCCACCAAGCACTCGCCTGCGACGACCTGAAAACCAAAGACCAGAGATGGAAACTTACCTGTGTGGATGACGACGGACAATGGCTTACTATAAAGAACCTTCCTAAATGGATCCAGTGGGATGCTGTTATAAGTAATCTCAGACAATTCGGTGATGTCAAAACTTACCGTTTTGATGAATATTCCCAACTCAAAGGAGTAAAAAATGGTGACCGCTCCGTTAAAATTATTATGAAAAAACCGATCCCAAATGTGTTGTTTTTCGGACGTAGTCGGGCCTTAGTCTACTACAGAGGCGTTATTAAAAAATGTTTTTATTGTGACGAAGAAGGGCACGCGGTTGTGGATTGCGAAACAAAGAAGAAAAAGACGGCGGAAGAGACAAAAACGGGAGATAACAACGACTTACCCAAAGAAACTGAACGAAACCGAAGCTCCACACCTACACCTGCCAATGCCACCACTCGAGCCGATAACCTAGAAGAAAATCAATCAAGCAACTTACCTATACTTACCGCAACCGATGACTCCAAAAGCTCTGAAGAGAGCTGGACGCTAACATCACCAGAACCATCCAAGAAATATGCAGAACCTCCAGTCCAAACCAGCCAATACGCCGACGCCATAAAAAATCCGCCACATCCTGATGAACCTGAGAATACGCCCAAATCCCACGAATCCAACAACAACAGCACGCAAATCCACAAGGAATTCAGCACCGTCCACTCTGAAGTCAGCAGCTTGGGCGTTGATCCGACCATGTTCAATGATAGTTTTATAAAATATTTAGAAGGGTTCTTGCCAGACCGGTTTGACAAGTTTACTTCCGAAGTCTTAGAATTTACAGATATAACTACGCCTCAAAAGAAATTCCTCATCAGCCACGGTAAACTACACGCAATGAAGTACTCCAAGAGACGCCAGACCACTCCTCCGCCCAAGGCTCCCAAGAAAACAAAAAAGTAATCATAAATAGAACTGCGAAATCGATTAATTGACAATTTTAACCATACATGTTTACACTTATTTGAAAATACTTCTGTTATTAGCTTACTTTAAGAACTAAGCCCATTTTGAAATGTAGGTTATTTTTTTTAGCTTTACATTTTTTTTAACTTATGTCTTTTTGTATATATTTATTTTAAATATTTCAAAAAAATTCATTCATTTTACCTTAACAGATTTTTTACAAAAAATGTAATAAGCTTGTGACAATTTAAACTTAACTGTTTATATTTAATAAACAAATTCAGTATCTGTTCTTATCAGCTTAATATCTGATACGGGTCCCATCGGGGCCCAAGATATTAAACTTATTTTTGGACGGCGGCGGAGAGGTCGGAGCTTGCTCCACCTCCGCCACGGGTTGGCCTGGTATTGCAGTTCTTCCAGGATCGGCCCACCTCGCTCAATGAATCTAAAATCAAACACCATATATATATATATATATATATATATATATATATATATATATATATATATATATATATTCCTGACGTCATAAGAGGGAAAGTCGTCATTGGCTAGTAGATCATTTTGAAGATTCGGACGGATTTGTTTTGTAATTTTTTACCTTAACTGTCGTACGTTACCAACGGTATGTTTTTTTTAAGTCACTTTCGTTACTAACAGGAGACATGATTAGGAGTTCACAGCCGGCCGCTTTTCGACATTCGCATTGGCAACACGTCTTCCCCTTTAAAAAAATTACCCCCTCCCAAACCATGGTAACTCCGTTCTCGAAACGGACACCATATAAGTTATTTACATCGAGTTACCTAGCGAGGATTGCGGTACTATCGCTGTAGAAATAGGGGACTGTTAAAAGCGGGATGGTTTGGAAAAAACGAGTTTTTGTGTTGCTGATGCCGGGGCGCGTACTACGCGGCAACCACGGTCAATTCGTAGTGCCATATCTCATGACACTTCTCTACAGCTGTTCTGGTAAGCGTGCAGGAGGAAACTCCGTATGATCAAGATCTTACTTTTTCTAATTATCGATTAAGCACGGTTCCATGTTGCCACTTATTTAAAAAAAGACCCAGAGAAAACCGAAGATAAATTATCGCCTTGGCGAACTAGTTAGAAACAGCGTAAAAGAAAATATTTAAAAATAAACAAATTTTATTAGAAAGACTCAAATACCCCGTTAATGAAAAAAAAGAGGGTGAGAGGAAGAGATCAGCCACCGGCACGCCGTGTTCCCTGGTGGTCTCCCTCCCTCCCAAGAAATGACCCCACTCGACGCGGCTTACCGTCGTTGATGGGTCGAGAACCAATGTATTCCGCGTGATATTACCGTTGACGGCTGAAAACGCTCGATGGCCGTCGATCTTTTTGTTTGAAATCAAGAAGTTACCTTCTTTGGTCAGACGTGATGGTTATACACGCTGTCATCTCCAACCACGAGCAATCTGCTTAAACATAATTATGAAATTTATGAATGCTCAATCTCACTCTTTTTCTTTTTCAACCACCAAAGCCCCCTTTGCCGGTTATCGCTTCTCGGCCTTTTGGCTAAGATCAAAGTGTAGTATCAAGGCAAGCCCGGAGCTATACCGCGATCTTAGTCTGAGACGAGAAGTTACGTTACCTGCGTTTTACCTGGCACTTACCCGGTTCTGCGCTGCTCCAGTGCTGTTCCGTTCCTGACCCGGTGCCACTCCGGTGCCGTTCCTGCTAATCTCTCTGGTCATCCGGTTCTAATATCGACTGTGGTACTCGTGGTTCGCTTCACCGGCGTTCCCGGGCCGCCACCCATCCATCTATCCAGACGTCTGGGGCTTGGTCACCATGCCTTCTACGATGTCGACCATGCCTGTTCCCTCAGCTGCTGCCGCAAAGAAAGCTACTGCAAGAATTAAGTTTGAAGGAGTTGCTCTGGAGGACTTAGCTTCGGCCTTGTTCGCTCTAGTTGGAGTCAAGAATATCGTCGTATTCCAGATCTTGGGAAAATCGGAGGCTCAGATTACGTTTTCCGACAAAGACAGCCATCAAAAAGCCGTGGAGGCCGGAATTATTGTCGGTGAAAGACATTTGAACATTGTCAGTGTTACTGACCCCGTATCGTATGTGACCATTAAAGACGCACCTAGTTGGTGGGAGCTCGCGTTTTTGAAGAACGCTCTACGCCAATACTGTGAAGTAGTTGCACAGACATGGGAACAGTTCCAGAAGGGGCCGCTCAAGGGCCTTCGCAACGGGACTCGTCGCCTGGAAGTAAAAATGAAAAGCCCAATCCCAAACCTAATGACTATTAGCGGCCATCGGGTGCAAATTTCGTAAAAAGGAGTGCACCGTATGTGCTTTTACTGCAGAAAAGACAACCATCAGGTTCGTGATTGTCCAAAGCGCAAATCCAAGGCCCGTGGTGGCAATGAAGGTATCGAAGAACGTGGAGAACAAGAAATCGAGGTCGTGGGTGAATCCACGCCTATCAACGTGCAGCCACAAGACGTCGCTCCTGACTCAGCGGCTGTGATTGGGGAAGAATCTACCTTGACGCCGGAGAATACGTCCTTCGAAATGGATGGCAGCAACTCATCAGCCTTGGAGAACTTTTCTCCGGGGCCAACTTCGTCTCCAAAACAAGGGGACTTAGGAACGGGAATTATCCCGGGCAACGGTTCATACGCGAACGCAGTGACGAAAGATCCTACCACAGATTCGAAGTCACCTCAGCCTTCTCCGACGGCGGGGAGATCTGGAATGCCACGTCAAACTTCAGGAGCACCTAAAGCAAACAAGAGAGGTCCCTCTGAGCTTCCAGGAGGCTTGCCTAAAAAAAGCAAGTAATTGAACACTTCCTTGACTTTTATAGTAGTTAACTTTTGCCTTTATATAGCTTTTATTTTTTAACCTTGAATGCTTAATCTTAATATGGGAACTCTAAATATCAATGGTATGCGCGATATAAACAAACAATTGCGTGTGGCGGCTATGTTTACCCAAAGTAAATTAGACGTTTTATACTTACAAGAAACGCACATATTAGACTCAGACAATTGGCGGTCTCTACGTCGACAGTTTTGTTCGGAGTGTGTTTACTCTAGCCAGGGTTCGAACCGTGCGCGCGGGGTTATGTTGATTTTTAAAGACTATTTAAAATCCTACATAAAGAGTTTTCGCACTGACTATGATGGCCGTATTATCAGTGTCGATGTTATAGTATCTAATATTAGAATCCGTTTTTTGAATATTTATGCACCTTGTATACCCGCCCAGAGAAAGTTATTTTTTCACAAGTTGTACACCTTTTTAGATGGCCGTTATGATATTTTAATTTTAGGCGGTGATTTTAATTGCGTACTCGATCCGACCCTGGATAGGGAGGGTGGCAATGTTTACCCTGACCTTAGTGTGTTGAAATTGAATGGGATTACTTCGGCCTTGGGACTTATCGACGTTTGGCGACACCTGTATCCTGACACTCCGGGTTTCACTTGGGGAAATAATAGTGTCAGAAGTCGATTAGATCGTATCTATATAAGTAACACCTCGTCTGTAACTTTTGATAATGCTAATATCTTAGCTGTTCAGTGGTCGGACCATGCGCTCCTAGAAGTGTGTCTCTGTATCGGTGGGGGGGTTTCTCGGGGGAGGGGGGTTTGGCGTTTGAACGACAAGCTTCTCCACCCCGAGAGTGGCATTGGCGTTGAGATCGGTGATATGATCCGGTCACTTCTGGGAAATGTCACAACGGTGGGCGGTTGGGACTCCTTTAAAACTAGTATTGCCGGGTTTGTGAGGACCAAGGGGAAGGCGTTGGCGGCCGAAAAACGGAAGGCTATGTCAGTGTATAGATGGTTCCTGGGGCTTTTGAGTCGCGCCCCTGAGCGCAACACTTTCGCTGTTGCCGCTGAGGAGCACTTTCAGGCCCGCCTCCAGGAGCAGTACGATGAACAGTATAAGTATTTGACTGGTCTCCGGGACGGGGTGGCCATCGCCGGGGAAGAGCGATTCTCCGCGGAGTTTTACCTCCAGTTTAAAGGGGGCTCCAAGCGGGTGGAGATTGCGGAGGTCGAGGTCGATGGAGTCAGGAGTAATGACCCTGGCATCATCGAGGCCGCCTTCGTAGATTTCTATAGTGATTTGTATAAAGCCGACAGTGTAGGACAGTTTGAGTGTCCTCCTAATTTACCTCGTTTATCGAAGGAAGAGTGCACGCCTTTAGAGGATGACGTCACTGACGGAGAATTGCTCTATGCCCTGAAGTCCTTTAAAGCCGGCAAAGCGCCGGGTCCTGACGGCTTGACCGTCGCCTTTTACAAAACCTTTTGGGCTATAATTGGCCCCATACTTACCCTGGTAGTCAATTCCGCTCTCAAAGAAGGGTCCCTCCCCCCATCAATGCAGACAGGTATTATCTCCCTGTTATGCAAAGACGAGGTACGTAGGCATCTCGTGGGGTCTTGGCGCCCTATTACGCTTTTGAACGTCGATAGACGTTTAATTGCTAAGGTATTTGAGAATCGTCTAAAGGCCGTTACACCAAAATTAATTGGTGTAAACCAGTCTTGTGGGGTGAAAGGGCGTCTGCCCTTACATAACTTAACTTTACTTAGAGATACTATTGTTTCCCTCAAAGAGCGCCGCCAAGCGGGTTATCTGCTCGCAATCGATTTTAATAAGGCTTTTGATCGATTGGATCACTCGTTTATTTTTAACATTTTAACTTCGTTTGGGTTCGGTCCCAATTTTATATCATTTGTCAAAATTTTATATAAAAACAACACGAGCAACATTTTACTTAATAACTCCCTGAGCGGTGCTTTTTCCGTGAATAAGGGTGTAAGGCAGGGGTGTCCACTTTCGCCCATTTTATTTGTTTTATCAATAGAAACATTACTGTTTAACTTACGCTTAAATCCTTCTATTCGCGGCCTCCCTTCTCCGGGTGCCCCGATCGAGGACGCTCTGAAATTCGCAGCTCATGCCGACGATATAAATTGTGTCGAATCCGACTTATCTGGTATTAACGTCATTGCCTTAGAAACTGAAAAATTCTGTGCTATGTCAGGGAGCAAATTAAATGAGGAAAAAACAAAAATAATTAGACTTGGCGTTGGGCATACCGACTCTTCCGAACACAAACCTTTTATCATAAGTAATGGTCCAGTGAAAATTATGGGTATTCTTTTTAATGCTGCTGGTGTTGACCCCTTAAATGAAAATATTTTTAAAACACGCTTTACAAACACTATCGCCAATTGGCAGTCTTTGTCAATTTCGTTCGCCGGTAAAGCGCAATTATTACGCCAGGTGGCGGTGCCGCGCTTGACTTACCCTGTACCACTCGTGAATTTTTCCTCGAAGACGCTGGTCGACCTGGAAAAAACGATGTTCTCGTTCCTATGGAACAAGAAAACTGAACTTATTAATAGGAAAACACTCTACTTACCAGTCGAGGAAGGGGGAATTGGCATTCCCCACCTGAACACCATCATAGCATCTCTCACGTTGTCACGAGTTATCAGCTGCCTAAAAACTGAGATCCACGTTGTCCACAAGTCGGTCGCATATAATCTTTCGACGGCCGTCAAAACAGTGTTTGGTCTAAAATTAGATCTTAGAAGTCCACATGCAGCGGAAACTAGCGCCAACTATGTCGCCGCAAAAGTTACTGCCCTAATCGTCAAACCAACCTTAAAGGCGAATAAAACGCTATTAGATTTGAGTAACGCTGACATAAGTCGCAGGGTAGCGAACAAATACGTACCAAAAACTGTATCTCTCCAACCCCACCTTAACTGGAGAACTATCTTTAAACGCGTTGGAAATCGTTCCATCGAAGGAACCCGTCGGGACTTCCTGTACAAAGTGGTATACGACGCCGTTCCTGTGCGGGACATTTTGTTCACACGTCATATAAGTAAAACTCGGGTGTGCCCTTTTTGCACCCAAAACGAATCGCTAGTACATTTATTGTATCAATGCACCAACGCCAAACTCCTTTTAAATCATCTGCGCAAATTTTTTAACTTAAAATTTTTATCTGTTAAAAGTGTTCTTTATCATGCTCCTCTACCTGTTTCATTATCACTTCTCTATGTATTTAATATTGTTTTAGCTGAAATTAAGTTCCAAGTATGGAAGGCTCGAAATGCCAAACTTTTTGAGAGTAAATTTGTAACTGCATCAATTGTAAACGAACGAGTTCGTACTCAGATTTTAAAACGGGCGCGGGCAGACCTACAGCGCCTCCAGCGGCCCGATTTCGAGACGAAATGGTGTGACGTCACCATCCCTATAGTTATATTAAAAGGCAATGGCGTAGAGTTATTGTATTAACTCCTCTAGGTGGAGCTTTTTTCTAGTTTCGTTATGTAGGCGCACTTATGCGCATCTACTTATCTTGTGCAACCATATATCTTACCAGGCTCCGTGCAATTTTTTTCCCATGTATAGGGTTTTTTTTTAGTGCAAAATTATTTTTATTTTTGTGAACTATATAATTATAGTACTCTATTTGGCTCAGTTCAATTTTTTCCCCTTAATGGGGTTTTTGTCTTGGTGTGATAAACTCATATTTATATGCACTAAACAATTGTTACCTTTTCGGGATCAGTGCAAATTTGTTGTTGTGTGTACAATTACCTAAGCAGTTATTTTTTAATCCGATAATTCACTTCTCAAAGTTCATATAATTAAGATCAATGTATTAGTATTATTTTTCCGAGGGAACTCCTTTAGTTTTTTATTACGTTAAAATGGTTGTTTTTAAACAAAACAACAAAATTAAGACAAAGTTAAAAAAACTCTTTAATTTGACAATTTGTAACAAAGATATTTTCTTGATTACAATAATACCAGCAAAAACATAAATATGCCAGTAACTTACCTGTAATGACGCTAACAGTTCTTCTGAATTTTGTAAACTTTTTCTGCGATAATTTAATTAATAAGTAACCGCGGGAATTGTAACTTGTTTTTTGTACTTCAAATAAACAAATTCAGTATCTGTTCTTATCAGCTTAATATCTGATACGGGTCCCATCGGGGCCCAAGATATTAAACTTATTTTTGGACGGCGGCGGAGAGGTCGGAGCTTGCTCCACCTCCGCCACGGGTTGGCCTGGTATTGCAGTTCTTCCAGGATCGGCCCACCTCGCTCAATGAATCTAAAATCAAACACCATTTATATATATATATATATATTCCTGACGTCATAAGAGGGAAAGTCGTCATTGGCTAGTAGATCATTTTGAAGATTCGGACGGATTTGTTTTGTAATTTTTTACCTTAACTGTCGTACGTTACCAACGGTATGTTTTTTTTAAGTCACTTTCGTTACTAACAGGAGACATGATTAGGAGTTCACAGCCGGCCGCTTTTCGACATTCGCAAAAATTACCCCCTCCCAAACCATGGTAACTCCGTTCTCGAAACGGACACCATATAAGTTATTTACATCGAGTTACCTAGCGAGGATTGCGGTACTATCGCTGTAGAAATAGGGGACTGTTAAAAGCGGGATGGTTTGGAAAAAACGAGTTTTTGTGTTGCTGATGCCGGGGCGCGTACTACGCGGCAACCACGGTCAATTCGTAGTGCCATATCTCATGACACTTCTCTACAGCTGTTCTGGTAAGCGTGCAGGAGGAAACTCCGTATGATCAAGATCTTACTTTTTCTAATTATCGATTAAGCACGGTTCCATGTTGCCACTTATTTAAAAAAAGACCCAGAGAAAACCGAAGATAAATTATCGCCTTGGCGAACTAGTTAGAAACAGCGTAAAAGAAAATATTTAAAAATAAACAAATTTTATTAGAAAGACTCAAATACCCCGTTAATGAAAAAAAAGAGGGTGAGAGGAAGAGATCAGCCACCGGCACGCCGTGTTCCCTGGTGGTCTCCCTCCCTCCCAAGAAATGACCCCACTCGACGCGGCTTACCTTCGTTGATGGGTCGAGAACCAATGTATTCCGCGTGATATTACCGTTGACGGCTGAAAACGCTCGATGGCCGTCGATCTTTTTGTTTGAAATCAAGAAGTTACCTTCTTTGGTCAGACGTGATGGTTATACACGCTGTCATCTCCAACCACGAGCAATCTGCTTAAACATAATTATGAAATTTATGAATGCTCAATCTCACTCTTTTTCTTTTTCAACCACCAAAGCCCCCTTTGCCGGTTATCGCTTCTCGGCCTTTTGGCTAAGATCAAAGTGTAGTATCTGTTCCCAGCTATTTCGCTGAAATCTTGGACGAAAGGCCGTTAAGCGACGTATACGCTTCTCAGCCTGTTCCTGCGATGCTGACTTACCTGCCGGTATCCTGAAGTTGCTGTTCCTGTTCCTGCTCCTGCTGCTGCCGCTGCTGTTTCCGGTTCCGTTGCTGTTCCTGATTCCGCTGCCGTTCCTGGTCCTGGTCCTGCTGACACTTACCTGTCGCTGGTGTTCCTGGTCTCCACGCTGTATCCTGACTTGGCCGATTCCTGCCATTTCCACTTGACGCTGTTCCTTCCTGGGACTTGACTTCACCCGACGACCCCTCTAAAGCCATCATGGCTGCAGAGGTGAAGAAGCGGACCGCTCGACTGGACGTCGATGCTGGCTACTTGGAAATCGCTCAGACCTTCCTCGGAAAGCTCGGATCCGATTCAATCGAAATGCTTCAACCTGTTGGTAAAGAATCTTACTTACTTACCTTCACAACCCTGGCCTTCCTGAAACAAGCAGTCTCCTACGGAGAATTAACGATCAACAATAAGACCTGTAAAGTCACCAGCGTCGAGGATGACGGCGTCTGGTTGACAATCAAGAATCTGCAACCATGGATACAATGGGATGCCATATTGACAAACTTACGACAATATGGCGAAATTAAGGCCCATCGCCTAGATGAATATAAAGAACTCAAAGGGATCAAAAATGGAGATAGAGCGGTAAAAATCAGAATTAATAAAACTATACCTAATGTTCTTTATTTTGGCCGCAGTCGAGCCCTGGTTTACTACCCAGGTGTTTCAAAAAAGTGCTTCTTTTGTGATCAGGAGGGGCACATTGCCTCTGCCTGCGACGCAAAAAAGAATAACCAGACGACCGAGAAGACAAAACCCCGAACCAACGACGACTTACCCAAAGATCCTGAAATAACCAGAAACTCCACACCTATACTCACCAACGCCACCACTCGAGACGATAACCTGAAAGTAAACCAAGAAAATCAAACAAGTAACTTACCCATACTTACCGCTGCCGACGAATCAAAAAGCTCTGAAGAGAGCTGGACGATGACGTCACCCGAACCATCCAAGAAGAACCCAGATCCTCCAGTCCAAACAAGCCAATACGCCGACGCCTTGAAATCTCCACCACAACCAGATGAACCTGAAAATAAACCCGAAACAACAAGCACCGACCCTGAACAATCCGAATCCGACAGCAGCAACGACGAGACCACTACAGCCACCGGTCCCAGGTGGGATCCAAATACCTGGGAACTGGGGGATAACCAAGATTTTAAGAAACTCACCAAACAAGAACTCCAAATACTGTTAGAACGCATTAACCGAGAACCTCCAAGCCGCACCCCATACATCACCTGGCAAATAGACTATATAAAAAACGACATCACATCCATCCTCCAAAATTATCCTAAACGCCGTAACAGCACGACTCCAATAAAAAAAGTGAAAAAAGGGAAATCTTAAAATTAAAATTTTAAAATTTTATACGTAAACCTCGGTTTTAATTTTGTGAAATTATTAGTTTTCTACCTTTTATTTTTTGTGACTAATTATTGACCTGTTTTAATTTAAACTAACTTAAAAAACAGGAATATATGACAAGGGTACTGTACCAAATTTGATTTTTTAATAAACAAATTCAGTATCTGTTCTTATCAGCTTAATATCTGATACGGGTCCCATCGGGGCCCAAGATATTAAACTTATTTTTGGACGGCGGCGGAGAGGTCGGAGCTTGCTCCACCTCCGCCACGGGTTGGCCTGGTATTGCAGTTCTTCCAGGATCGGCCCACCTCGCTCAATGAATCTAAAATCAAACACCATTTATATATATATATATATATATATATATATATATATATATATATATATATATATTCCTGACGTCATAAGAGGGAAAGTCGTCATTGGCTAGTAGATCATTTTGAAGATTCGGACGGATTTGTTTTGTAATTTTTTACCTTAACTGTCGTACGTTACCAACGGTATGTTTTTTTTAAGTCACTTTCGTTACTAACAGGAGACATGATTAGGAGTTCACAGCCGGCCGCTTTTCGACATTCGCATTGGCAACACGTCTTCCCCTTTAAAAAAATTACCCCCTCCCAAACCATGGTAACTCCGTTCTCGAAACGGACACCATATAAGTTATTTACATCGAGTTACCTAGCGAGGATTGCGGTACTATCGCTGTAGAAATAGGGGACTGTTAAAAGCGGGATGGTTTGAAAAAAACGAGTTTTTGTGTTGCTGATGCCGGGGCGCGTACTACGCGGCAACCACGGTCAATTCGTAGTGCCATATCTCATGACACTTCTCTACAGCTGTTCTGGTAAGCGTGCAGGAGGAAACTCCGTATGATCAAGATCTTACTTTTTCTAATTATCGATTAAGCACGGTTCCATGTTGCCACTTATTTAAAAAAAGACCCAGAGAAAACCGAAGATAAATTATCGCCTTGGCGAACTAGTTAGAAACAGCGTAAAAGAAAATATTTAAAAATAAACAAATTTTATTAGAAAGACTCAAATACCCCGTTAATGAAAAAAAAGAGGGTGAGAGGAAGAGATCAGCCACCGGCACGCCGTGTTCCCTGGTGGTCTCCCTCCCTCCCAAGAAATGACCCCACTCGACGCGGCTTACCGTCGTTGATGGGTCGAGAACCAATGTATTCCGCGTGATATTACCGTTGACGGCTGAAAACGCTCGATGGCCGTCGATCTTTTTGTTTGAAATCAAGAAGTTACCTTCTTTGGTCAGACGTGATGGTTATACACGCTGTCATCTCCAACCACGAGCAATCTGCTTAAACATAATTATGAAATTTATGAATGCTCAATCTCACTCTTTTTCTTTTTCAACCACCAAAGCCCCCTTTGCCGGTTATCGCTTCTCGGCCTTTTGGCTAAGATCAAAGTGTAGTATCTGTTCTTATCAGCTTAATATCTGATACGGGTCCCATCGGGGCCCAAGATATTAAACTTATTTTTGGACGGCGGCGGAGAGGTCGGAGCTTGCTCCACCTCCGCCACGGGTTGGCCTGGTATTGCAGTTCTTCCAGGATCGGCCCACCTCGCTCAATGAATCTAAAATCAAACACCATATATATATATATATATATATATATATATATATATATTCCTGACGTCATAAGAGGGAAAGTCGTCATTGGCTAGTAGATCATTTTGAAGATTCGGACGGATTTGTTTTGTAATTTTTTACCTTAACTGTCGTACGTTACCAACGGTATGTTTTTTTTAAGTCACTTTCGTTACTAACAGGAGACATGATTAGGAGTTCACAGCCGGCCGCTTTTCGACATTCGCATTGGCAACACGTCTTCCCCTTTAAAAAAATTACCCCCTCCCAAACCATGGTAACTCCGTTCTCGAAACGGACACCATATAAGTTATTTACATCGAGTTACCTAGCGAGGATTGCGGTACTATCGCTGTAGAAATAGGGGACTGTTAAAAGCGGGATGGTTTGGAAAAAACGAGTTTTTGTGTTGCTGATGCCGGGGCGCGTACTACGCGGCAACCACGGTCAATTCGTAGTGCCATATCTCATGACACTTCTCTACAGCTGTTCTGGTAAGCGTGCAGGAGGAAAATCCGTATGATCAAGATCTTACTTTTTCTAATTATCGATTAAGCACGGTTCCATGTTGCCACTTATTTAAAAAAAGACCCAGAGAAAACCGAAGATAAATTATCGCCTTGGCGAACTAGTTAGAAACAGCGTAAAAGAAAATATTTAAAAATACACAAATTTTATTAGAAAGACTCAAATACCCCGTTAATGAAAAAAAAGAGGGTGAGAGGAAGAGATCAGCCACCGGCACGCCGTGTTCCCTGGTGGTCTCCCTCCCTCCCAAGAAATGACCCCACTCGACGCGGCTTACCGTCGTTGATGGGTCGAGAACCAATGTATTCCGCGTGATATTACCGTTGACGGCTGAAAACGCTCGATGGCCGTCGATCTTTTTGTTTGAAATCAAGAAGTTACCTTCTTTGGTCAGACGTGATGGTTATACACGCTGTCATCTCCAACCACGAGCAATCTGCTTAAACATAATTATGAAATTTATGAATGCTCAATCTCACTCTTTTTCTTTTTCAACCACCAAAGCCCCCTTTGCCGGTTATCGCTTCTCGGCCTTTTGGCTAAGATCAAAGTGTAGTATCTGTTCCCAGCTATTTCGCTGAAATCTTGGCCGAAAGGCCGTTAAGCGAGTTTTCCAGCTATACAGCTAGTTCCTGCGATGCTGACTTACCTGCCGGTATCCTGACGTTCCTGTTCCTGCTTCTGAAGCTGCCGCTGCTGTTTCCGGTTCCTCTGCTGTTCCTGACTCCGCTGCTGTTCCTGGTCCTGGTCCTGCTGACACTTACCTGTCGCTGCTGTTCCTGGTCTCCACGCTGTATCCTGACTTGGCCGATTCCTGCCATTTTCACTTGACGCTGTTCCTTCCTGGGACTTGACTTTACCCGACGACCCCTCTAAAGCCATCATGGCTGCAGAGGTGAAGAAGCGGACTGCCCGGCTTGAAGTCGACGCCGGATTCCTGGACGTTGCTCAAACCTTCTACTCTAAACTTGGACCTCAGTGTTTGGAGACTCTTCAACCTGTTGGGAAAAGCTGCTACCTTCTTACCTTTACCACTCTGGCCTTCCTCCAGCAAGCTGTCTCCTATGGGGAGCTGATTATAAATGGGAAACCCTGCACGATAACCAGCATCGACGACAACGGTGTCTGGTTAACCATCAAGAACCTGCCCTCCTGGATTCAATGGGATGCCATACTTACCACATTACGACCATACGGAACCATCAAAGCTCACCGACTAGACGAATACCCCGAATTAAAAGGACTTAGAAATGGCGACCGCTCCGTAAAAATCATCATGTCGAAAACCATCCCTAATGTGCTCTTTTTTGGACGCAGCAGGGCGTTAATATACTATACAGGCGTCGTAAAGAAATGCTTTTTTTGCGACCAAGAAGGCCACAACACCTCAACTTGCGAAATCAAACGAGCCAGGCAAGCAGAGCGGAACCAACCCATGGAGGAAGGCCAGAAAGAGTCTCCGAAGGATGAGCCCGAGCGCGTCCAGGAGACAGGCGGCAGTACTTCTGCTAAAGAACACGATCCATTAGCAGAAGCAGCAGCACCACAAGAGGCATCACCCAGCGACCACCAGGAACCACGACCGAAATACCTACCCATCTCACCGTCCTCAGTAGAAACCATCAAGAAATATTCACAGGCAAAACTTCAAGAATTTAAGACACACGTTCAGACAGCAGACGACATAGACGATGCAAGGAAAAAGGAATGGATCGAGATCATCAACGCAGCACAAGCAAAATTTTCAAAACGGCGTATCCACACCTCTCCGGAAAGAGAGGCCAAGAAGGGAAAGACCCGGAACGAGGAGAAGAAGTCATTCGCCAGCGCCGCCAAAAGCACACCCGAACAAGATATATATGCAGAATACGTAACATACTGAATTTTGCACATATGTTTCTAATACACTTTTAATATATTTTTAAAATGTATTTTAGTGTATTATTCACATATTTTATTCGTCACCTTTAATTTTAAAATTAAGTTTTTTTATCTCGATTATTTCTTAGTGTTTTGTTTTAAAGTTTTTAACTTTACGTAACTCACTGTTTAAACCCTGCAAAAAAAAATTAATTATATGCCTAATAACTATACTTACCTTGATCGACTATGAACTTGACTTTTGTTCGCAATAATTTAATTAAGTAAAAACGCGAACAAATACAACAAACGTAAACATGTAAAAATGTAAAATTAACGAAGCTTTTAATAAACAATTAAAAGTATCTGTTCCCAGCTATTTCGCTGAAATCTTGGCCGAAAGGCCGTTAAGCGACGTATACGCTTCTCAGCCTGTTCCTGCGATGCTGACTTACCTGCCGGTATCCTGACGTCTCTGTTCCTGTTCCTGTTTCTGCCGCTGCTGTTTCCGGTTCCTCTGCTGTTCCTGTTTCCGCTGCTGTTCCTGGTCCTGGCCCTGCTGACACTTACCTGTCGCTGCTGATCCTGGTCTCCACGCTGTATCCTGACTTGGCTGTTTCCTGCCACTGCTGCTCGACGCTGTTCCTTCCTGGGACTTGCCTTCATCCGACGATCCTCCCATAGCCATCATGGCTATGGAGGTGAAAAAACGCACTGCTCACCTTCAGGTCGACGCCGGATTCCTGGACGTCGCTCGGACCTTCCACGACAAGCTCGGCTCTGATTGCCTCGACACTCTCCAACCTGTTGGTAAAGACAAGTTTTTAATAACTTTTACGACCCTGGCCCTCCTGCAACAAGCGCTCTCCTACAACGACCTTGAAATTAACGATAAACCCTGCCGACTTACCAGCGTCGAAGATGACGGCGTCTGGGTGACCATCAAGAATCTACCCTCTTGGATCCAATGGGACTCCATACTTACCACTATGCGACATTACGGCACCATCAAAGCACACCGACTCGACGAATACCCTCAACTTAAAGGACTAAAAAATGGCGACAGATCGGTTAAAATTAAAATAGAAAAAACTATACCAAATGTTCTTTATTTCGGACGCAGCAGAGCGCTGGTCTACTACCAGGGAGTCGTAAAGAGATGTTTCTTTTGCGACAAGGAGGGACACAATGTGTCCTCATGCGAGGTGAAACAGGCTAGGAAGGAAGCCGAAACGCGGAAAATCGCTGAAGGCCAGGAGATGGAACCAACAGAGAGGTCAGAGCACGTCCAGGCAGTGGACATGGTCGACCCGCCCCAGGCACCCGAGAAAATCAACGAAGACCACAACAGAGACCTATATGTCAGTCCCAAAAACCTAGAATACATAAAGAACTACTCGCAGCAGGAACTCAAAGAATTCATGGAATACCTAAGGACTACAGACGAATTGAACGACAGGCGGAAGCAGGTGTTTCTCACGCTCGCCAACCAAGAACTGGAAAAATATACAAAACGACACATGCCCAACTCTCCAGGCAAAGCCGCCAAGAAAGGAAAGACACAAGCCGAAGAGAAAAAGACATTCGCCACCGCCACCAAAAACACACCTGAGAAGGATGTATATACACAATACGTAACATACTAAATCTTTTTATCTCGTAATGACAAAATTTAATTTTAAATTATGCAGAACTCATTTTTATTCATTTACTTCTGTTTACACTTTTATCTGGTTTTAACTTTATTAACCCTGAAAGCAATTAGTTTTTTATTTTTAAGAAAAATAATTATACTCACCTTGTGATGTTAAAAGAAAAAAAACAATTAATACTTAATATATATATATATATATATATATATATATATATATATATATATATATATATATATATATATCATATATATATATATATATATATATATATATATATATATATATATATATATATATATATATATATATATATATATATATATATATATATATATATATATATATATATATATATATATATATATATATATATATATATATATATATATATATATATATATATATATATATATATATATATATATATATATATATATATATATATATATATATATATATATATATATATATATATATATATATATATATATATATATATATATATATATATATATATATATATATATATATATATATATATATATATATATATATATATATATATATATATATATATATATATATATATATATATATATATATATTCCTGACGTCATAAGAGGGAAAGTCGTCATTGGCTAGTAGATCATTTTGAAGATTCGGACGGATTTGTTTTGTAATTTTTTACCTTAACTGTCGTACGTTACCAACGGTATGTTTTTTTTAAGTCACTTTCGTTACTAACAGGAGACATGATTAGGAGTTCACAGCCGGCCGCTTTTCGACATTCGCATTGGCAACACGTCTTCCCCTTTAAAAAAATTACCCCCTCCCAAACCATGGTAACTCCGTTCTCGAAACGGACACCATATAAGTTATTTACATCGAGTTACCTAGCGAGAATTGCGGTACTATCGCTGTAGAAATAGGGGACTGTTAAAAGCGGGATGGTTTGGAAAAAACGAGTTTTTGTGTTGCTGATGCCGGGGCGCGTACTACGCGGCAACCACGGTCAATTCGTAGTGCCATATCTCATGACACTTCTCTACAGCTGTTCTGGTAAGCGTGCAGGAGGAAACTCCGTATGATCAAGATCTTACTTTTTCTAATTATCGATTAAGCACGGTTCCATGTTGCCACTTATTTAAAAAAAGACCCAGAGAAAACCGAAGATAAATTATCGCCTTGGCGAACTAGTTAGAAACAGCGTAAAAGAAAATATTTAAAAATACACAAATTTTATTAGAAAGACTCAAATACCCCGTTAATGAAAAAAAAGAGGGTGAGAGGAAGAGATCAGCCACCGGCACGCCGTGTTCCCTGGTGGTCTCCCTCCCTCCCAAGAAATGACCCCACTCGACGCGGCTTACCGTCGTTGATGGGTCGAGAACCAATGTATTCCGCGTGATATTACCGTTGACGGCTGAAAACGCTCGATGGCCGTCGATCTTTTTGTTTGAAATCAAGAAGTTACCTTCTTTGGTCAGACGTGATGGTTATACACGCTGTCATCTCCAACCACGAGCAATCTGCTTAAACATAATTATGAAATTTATGAATGCTCAATCTCACTCTTTTTCTTTTTCAACCACCAAAGCCCCCTTTGCCGGTTATCGCTTCTCGGCCTTTTGGCTAAGATCAAAGTGTAGTATCTGTTCCCAGCTATTTCGCTGAAATCTTGGCCGAAAGGCCGTCAAGCGAGTTTCCCAGCTATACAGCTAGTTCCTGCGATGCTGACTTACCTGCCGGTATCCTGACGTTCCTGTTCCTGATCCTGCTTCTGAAGCTGCCGCTGCTGTTTCCGGTTCCTTTGCTGTTCCTGATTCCGCTGCTGTTCCTGGTCCTGGTCCTGCTGGCACTTACCTGTCGCTGCTGTTCCTGGTCACCACGCCTGTATCCTGACTTGGCTGAATCCTGCCAACACCACTTGACGCTATTCCTTCCTGGGACTTGACCTCACCTGACGACCCCTCTGAAGCCATCATGGCTGCAGAGGTGAAAAAGAGGACTGCCAGACTCGAAGTCGACGCCGGATTCCTGGACGTCGCTCGGACTTTCTACGACAAACTTGGACCACAGTGTTTGGAGACTCTTCAACCTGTTGGGAAAAATTGCTACCTCCTTACCTTTACCACCCTGGCCTTCCTCCAGCAAGCTGTCTCCTATGGGGAACTGACCATCAACGACAAACCCTGCCTGATTACCAGCATCGACGACGACGGTGTCTGGCTAACAATAAAGAACCTGCCCTCCTGGATTCAATGGGATGCCATACTTACCACATTACGACCATACGGAACCATCAAAGCCCACCGACTAGACGAATACCCCGAATTAAAAGGTTTAAAAAATGGCGATCGCTCAGTAAAAATAATCATGACCAAAACTATCCCCAATGTACTCTTTTTTGGACGGAGCAGAGCTTTAGTATATTATACAGGCGTCGTAAAGAAGTGTTTTTTTTGCGACCAAGAAGGTCATAACACTTCCACATGCGAAATCAAACGAGCCCGTCAAGCAGACCGTAACCAACCCATGGAGGGAGGCCAGAACGAGTCAACAAAGGAAAAGTCCGAGCACGTCCAGGAGACAGCCAACAGTACTTCTGCTAAGGAGCAATTACCCATAGCAGAAGCGGTAACACCACAAGAGGCACCACCCAGCGACCACCAGGAAGCACGATCTAAAGACCTATATATCAGTCCAGACAAACTAGAAGCCATCAGCAAATATCCGCAAGCACAACTCCAAGCATTCATGAAATACATCCGGACAACAGACGAAATAAACGAAGTGAGGAGACAGAGGTTCATCGAGGTCATCAACAAAGAACAGGAAAAATTTTCAAAACGGCGTATGCCCAACTCTCCGGAAAAGGCAGCCAAGAAGGGAAAGACCCAAAACGAAGAAGGGAAGACATTCGCTAGCGTCACCAAAAACACACCTGAACAGGATTTATACGCAGAATACGTAACTTACTGAATTTTTGTAAATATGTTTCTGGTACATTTTTAATATATTTTAAAAAAAATATATTTTAGTGTATTGTTCATATGTTTTATTTGTAACTTTTTTTTTAAAAAATTCAGTTTTTATCCCGATCATTTATAGTGTTTTTTTTAAAGTTTTTAACTTTACTTAACTCTTGATGTTTTAAACCTGGAAAAAAGAAAAATTAATTATATGCTTAGAAACTATATAAAAAAGAATACTTACCTCGATGAATTATGAACTAGCCTTGTTCGCGATAATTTAATTAATTAAAACGCGAACAAATATAACGAATGTAAAAATGACTAATGTAAAAACGACAATCTTTTAATAAACAATTAAAAGTATCTGTTCTTATCAGCTTAATATCTGATACGGGTCCCATCGGGGCCCAAGATATTAAACTTATTTTTGGACGGCGGCGGAGAGGTCGGAGCTTGCTCCACCTCCGCCACGGGTTGGCCTGGTATTGCAGTTCTTCCAGGATCGGCCCACCTCGCTCAATGAATCTAAAATCAAACACCATATATATATATATATATATATATATATATATATATATATATATATATATATATATATATATATATATATATATATATTCCTGACGTCATAAGAGGGAAAGTCGTCATTGGCTAGTAGATCATTTTGAAGATTCGGACGGATTTGTTTTGTAATTTTTTACCTTAACTGTCGTACGTTACCAACGGTATGTTTTTTTTAAGTCACTTTCGTTACTAACAGGAGACATGATTAGGAGTTCACAGCCGGCCGCTTTTCGACATTCGCATTGGCAACACGTCTTCCCCTTTAAAAAAATTACCCCCTCCCAAACCATGGTAACTCCGTTCTCGAAACGGACACCATATAAGTTATTTACATCGAGTTACCTAGCGAGGATTGCGGTACTATCGCTGTAGAAATAGGGGACTGTTAAAAGCGGGATGGTTTGGAAAAAACGAGTTTTTGTGTTGCTGATGCCGGGGCGCGTACTACGCGGCAACCACGGTCAATTCGTAGTGCCATATCTCATGACACTTCTCTTCAGCTGTTCTGGTAAGCGTGCAGGAGGAAACTCCGTATGATCAAGATCTTACTTTTTCTAATTATCGATTAAGCACGGTTCCATGTTGCCACTTATTTAAAAAAAGACCCAGAGAAAACCGAAGATAAATTATCGCCTTGGCGAACTAGTTAGAAACAGCGTAAAAGAAAATATTTAAAAATAAACAAATTTTATTAGAAAGACTCAAATACCCCGTTAATGAAAAAAAAGAGGGTGAGAGGAAGAGATCAGCCACCGGCACGCCGTGTTCCCTGGTGGTCTCCCTCCCTCCCAAGAAATGACCCCACTCGACGCGGCTTACCGTCGTTGATGGGTCGAGAACCAATGTATTCCGCGTGATATTACCGTTGACGGCTGAAAACGCTCGATGGCCGTCGATCTTTTTGTTTGAAATCAAGAAGTTACCTTCTTTGGTCAGACGTGATGGTTATACACGCTGTCATCTCCAACCACGAGCAATCTGCTTAAACATAATTATGAAATTTATGAATGCTCAATCTCACTCTTTTTCTTTTTCAACCACCAAAGCCCCCTTTGCCGGTTATCGCTTCTCGGCCTTTTGGCTAAGATCGAAGTGTAGTATCTGTTCCCAGCTATTTCGCTGAAATCTTGGCCGAAAGGCCGTCAAGCGAGTTTTTCCAGCTATACAGCTAGTTCCTGCGATGCTGACTTACCTGCCGGTATCCTGACGTTCCTGTTCCTGTTCCTGCTTCTGAAGCTGCTGCCGCTGTTCCTGGTTCCGTTGCTGATCCTGGTACCGCTGCTGTTCCTGATCCTGGTGCCGCTGCTACTTACCTGTCGCTGCTGTTCCGGGTCTCCACGCTGTTTCCTGACTTGGCTGTCTCTTGCCATTGTTTGCTGACGCTGTTCCTTCCTGGGACTGACATTAACCCGACGACCTCTCCGTAGCCATCATGGCTGCAGAGGTAAAAAAGAGAACCGCTCGACTGGATGTCGATTCTGGCTTCATTGACGTTGCTCGGGCTTTCCTCGAAAAACTCGGACCCGAGTCTATCGAAACGTTGCAACCTGTGGGTAAAGAGGCATTCCTACTTACCTTCACAACTCTGGCTTTCCTGCAGCAAGCGGTCTCCTATGGAGAAATATTAATCGGGAACAAATCATGTAAAGTTACCAGTGTTGAAGATGACGGCATCTGGCTGACGATCAAAAACTTACCATCATGGATTCAATGGGACGCCATTTTGACGAACCTAAGACAATACGGCGAAATAAAAGCTCACCGCCTGGACGAATACAAGGAGCTTAAAGGAATTAAAAATGGGGACCGTTCAGTAAAAATAAAAATGGCCAAAACAATACCTAATGTGCTTTATTTCGGGCGAAGTAGAGCACTTGTATACTATTCAGGAGTGGCAAAGAAATGCTTCTTTTGCGACCAGGAGGGGCACGTTGCCTCTACCTGTGAGGCAAAGAAGACCAAGGTGACGGACCAGTCGCAAAAGGCCACAGGAGTGCAGGGACACCCACTCACTACCCAAGACGAAGACCAAGAGAGAGAAGAACCCATAACAGAACCGGCAACACCACTAAAGACACCACCCAGCGAACACCAAGAACCACTGCCCCAAGAACATATCAAAGGACTTTATGTCAGCCCGGAAAAACTAAAAGCAATCAGCAACTACTCGCAGGCCCAACTTCGGGGATTTCTGAAATACATCCAGACCACGGACGAAATAAACGATATACGGAGGCAGATGTTTATCACGCTCATCAACAAAGAACAGGAGAAATTCTCAAAACGACGAATGCCCAACTCTCCGGAAAAAGCAACAAAGAAAGGGAAGACACAAAATGAAGAACAAACATATGCTAGCGCCACCGGAAGCACACCTGATAAAGACTTGTATGCAGCATACGTAACTTATTGAACTCTCTTATTTTTCATAAAAGGCAAAATTTTATTTCAAAAGCGTGCTAAATTCCATTTTTATTCATTTATATTCATTTACTTTTGTGTACTTTTATCTGGTTTTAACTCTATGTTATCCCTGAAAAAAAAATTTTAATTTTAAGAAAATAATGATACTCACCTTGTTATATAAAAAACCATTTATACTTACCTTGACGTTTGAAGAAAAAAACCAAAACCTAAAAAACGAAAAATGAAACTAATTTTATCTTGTTCGCGCTAATTTAATGTAATTAAACGCGAACATGTGTAAATTTGTAAATTTGACTGAAAATTAATAAAATATTTCAGTATCTGTTCTTATCAGCTTAATATCTGATACGGGTCCCATCGGGGCCCAAGATATTAAACTTATTTTTGGACGGCGGCGGAGAGGTCGGAGCTTGCTCCACCTCCGCCACGGGTTGGCCTGGTATTGCAGTTCTTCCAGGATCGGCCCACCTCGCTCAATGAATCTAAAATCAAACACCATATATATATATATATATATATATATATATATATATATATATATATATATATATATATATTCCTGACGTCATAAGAGGGAAAGTCGTCATTGGCTAGTAGATCATTTTGAAGATTCGGACGGATTTGTTTTGTAATTTTTTACCTTAACTGTCGTACGTTACCAACGGTATGTTTTTTTTAAGTCACTTTCGTTACTAACAGGAGACATGATTAGGAGTTCACAGCCGGCCGCTTTTCGACATTCGCATTGGCAACACGTCTTCCCCTTTAAAAAAATTACCCCCTCCCAAACCATGGTAACTCCGTTCTCGAAACGGACACCATATAAGTTATTTACATCGAGTTACCTAGCGAGGATTGCGGTTCTATCGCTGTAGAAATAGGGGACTGTTAAAAGCGGGATGGTTTGGAAAAAACGAGTTTTTGTGTTGCTGATGCCGGGGCGCGTACTACGCGGCAACCACGGTCAATTCGTAGTGCCATATCTCATGACACTTCTCTACAGCTGTTCTGGTAAGCGTGCAGGAGGAAACTCCGTATGATCAAGATCTTACTTTTTCTAATTATCGATTAAGCACGGTTCCATGTTGCCACTTATTTAAAAAAAGACCCAGAGAAAACCGAAGATAAATTATCGCCTTGGCGAACTAGTTAGAAACAGCGTAAAAGAAAATATTTAAAAATAAACAAATTTTATTAGAAAGACTCAAATACCCCGTTAATGAAAAAAAAGAGGGTGAGAGGAAGAGATCAGCCACCGGCACGCCGTGTTCCCTGGTGGTCTCCCTCCCTCCCAAGAAATGACCCCACTCGACGCGGCTTACCGTCGTTGATGGGTCGAGAACCAATGTATTCCGCGTGATATTACCGTTGACGGCTGAAAACGCTCGATGGCCGTCGATCTTTTTGTTTGAAATCAAGAAGTTACCTTCTTTGGTCAGACGTGATGGTTATACACGCTGTCATCTCCAACCACGAGCAATCTGCTTAAACATAATTATGAAATTTATGAATGCTCAATCTCACTCTTTTTCTTTTTCAACCACCAAAGCCCCCTTTGCCGGTTATCGCTTCTCGGCCTTTTGGCTAAGATCAAAGTGTAGTATCTGTTTTCAATAGAACTATACGGAGATCTTAGTCAGGGGGCGAGAAGTGTTTATACGCCTATAAGGCGAGTTGCCTTTTTTGCCGCATGATCTGTTCCGGCGCTGATCCGTTCCGTTGCTGCCTTGTTGCCTGTTCCTGAAAAGAAGTACTCACCTGACGCTCCTGCTGACCTGCTCCACGGACGCCGCTCCTGCTTGGAGCTTCTCTCAGCGGACGATACTCTCCTAGCCTGAAATGGCTACGGAGGAGAAGAAAAGAACTGCTCGACTGGAAGTCGATGCCAGCTTTCTCGACGTTGCGCAAACCATATATAACCAACTTGGACCTAAGAGTATAGATACTCTGCAACCCATGGGTAAGGAAATTTACCTGATTACGTTTACGACCCTGGCCTTTCTCCAACAAGCGATGTCTTGCGATGACCTGAAAACAAATGGAAAAAAATGGAAACTCACCTGCATGGAAGACGACGGAATATGGATCACGATTAAGAACCTACCAAAATGGATCCAATGGGATTCAGTAATAAGTACTCTCCGGCAACATGGTAACGTTAAAACTTACCATTTTGATGAATATCAACAGCTTAAAGGCGTCAAAAATGGCGATCGCTCTGTTAAAATAATAATGACTAAACCCATCCCCAATGTTATGTTTTTCGGGCGAAGCCGCGCCTTAGTTTTTTACAGAGGCGTAGTAAAAAAATGCTTCTACTGCGACGAAGAAGGCCACTCAGTTTCAGCGTGTGAAAAAAAGAAGACAGCTTTAGAAGATAGACGCCCGGTCCTCCTTGAGGGCCAGGGTCCACCTTCAATCCCTGAACCCAAGATCGTCCAAGCAATGGACGCCACAGAAGACCCAACCATACTACCACAACTACAGGAAAATCAAGAACACCAATCAAGCAAATCACAAGTACTTACCACTTTCGACGACTCAAAAAGCTCTGAAGAGAGCTGGACCCTGACATCACCAGAACCTGCCAAGAAGAACCCAGAACCTCCAGTCAAAACCAGCCAATACGCCGACGCCTTGAAAACACCACCACAGCCCAATGAACCTGAAAATAACCCCGAATCAACAAGCAACGAGCCAGAACAATCCAAATCCGACAACAGCAACGACGAGACCTCTTCAGCCACCGGGCCCAGGTGGGATCCCAATACCTGGAAGCCGGGAGTCAAACCAGACCTTACCAAACTAACACACACCGAACTACAGATCCTCTACAGCCGCCTCGACAGAGAACCTCCCTCAGGAATCAGAACCATTGATTGCTCCATCGACGACCTCCAGTTCCAAGTCACCGACCTTCTTCAAAGCTACTCTAAACGCAGACACAGCATCTCTCCAAAAAAGAAAGCGAAAAAAGGAAAACCAACTTCTTAAAATTTATTATTTTTTAAATTTTAAACTTAACCATGGCTTTTATTCTATGCACTAATCGTATTTTAAACTTTTTATGAATACAATTAATGACCTGCTGTAATTTAAAATAATTTAAAAGGCAGGAAAAATAACATGACAAGGGTACTGTAACTCAAGTTTTTTAATAAACAAATTCAGTATCTGTTCTTATCAGCTTAATATCTGATACGGGTCCCATCGGGGCCCAAGATATTAAACTTATTTTTGGACGGCGGCGGAGAGGTCGGAGCTTGCTCCACCTCCGCCACGGGTTGGCCTGGTATTGCAGTTCTTCCAGGATCGGCCCACCTCGCTCAATGAATCTAAAATCAAACACCATATATATATATATATATATATATATATATATATATATATTCCTGACGTCATAAGAGGGAAAGTCGTCATTGGCTAGTAGATCATTTTGAAGATTCGGACGGATTTGTTTTGTAATTTTTTACCTTAACTGTCGTACGTTACCAACGGTATGTTTTTTTAAGTCACTTTCGTTACTAACAGGAGACATGATTAGGAGTTCACAGCCGGCCGCTTTTCGACATTCGCATTGGCAACACGTCTTCCCCTTTAAAAAAATTACCCCCTCCCAAACCATGGTAACTCCGTTCTCGAAACGGACACCATATAAGTTATTTACATCGAGTTACCTAGCGAGGATTGCGGTACTATCGCTGTAGAAATAGGGGACTGTTAAAAGCGGGATGGTTTGGAAAAAACGAGTTTTTGTGTTGCTGATGCCGGGGCGGGTACTACGCGGCAACCACGGTCAATTCGTAGTGCCATATCTCATGACACTTCTCTACAGCTGTTCTGGTAAGCGTGCAGGAGGAAACTCCGTATGATCAAGATCTTACTTTTTCTAATTATCGATTAAGCACGGTTCCATGTTGCCACTTATTTTAAAAAAGACCCAGAGAAAACCGAAGATAAATTATCGCCTTGGCGAACTAGTTAGAAACAGCGTAAAAGAAAATATTTAAAAATAAACAAATTTTATTAGAAAGACTCAAATACCCCGTTAATGAAAAAAAAGAGGGTGAGAGGAAGAGATCAGCCACCGGCACGCCGTGTTCCCTGGTGGTCTCCCTCCCTCCCAAGAAATGACCCCACTCGACGCGGCTTACCGTCGTTGATGGGTCGAGAACCAATGTATTCCGCGTGATATTACCGTTGACGGCTGAAAACGCTCGATGGCCGTCGATCTTTTTGTTTGAAATCAAGAAGTTACCTTCTTTGGTCAGACGTGATGGTTATACACGCTGTCATCTCCAACCACGAGCAATCTGCTTAAACATAATTATGAAATTTATGAATGCTCAATCTCACTCTTTTTCTTTTTCAACCACCAAAGCCCCCTTTGCCGGTTATCGCTTCTCGGCCTTTTGGCTAAGATCAAAGTGTAGTATCTGTTCCCAGCTATTTCGCTGAAATCTTGGCCGAAAGGCCGATAAGCGACGTATACGCTTCTCAGCCTGTTCCTGTGATGTTGACTTACCTGCCGGTTTCCTGACGTGCCTGTTCCTGTTCCTGCTTCCGAAGCTGCCGCTGCTGTTCCTGGTTCCGTTGCTGATCCTGGTTCCGCTGCTGTTCCTGGTCCTGGTTCCGCTGCTACTTACCTGTCGCTGCTGTTCCGGACGTCTACGCTGTATCCTGACCTGGCTGGCTTTTGCCATTGCTTCTTGACGCTGTTCCTTCCTGGGACCTAACTTCACCTGACGATCTCTCCATAGCCAGGATGGCTATGGAGGTGAGAAAACGAACTGCTCGACTGGACGTCGACGCCGGCTTCCTGGAAGTCGCTCAGGCTTTCCACGAGAAGCTCGGTCTTGAATCCATCGAGACGTTGCAACCTGTTGGTAAGGAGGCATTCTTACTTACCTTCGCAACCCTTGCCTTTCTACAGCAAGCGGTCTCTTACGGAGAATTAACAATCGGCAACAAGACCTGCAGAGTCACCAGCGTCGAGGATGATGGCGTCTGGCTGACGATCAAGAATTTACCACCATGGATCCAATGGGACGCCATATTGACAACCCTACGTCAGTACGGCGAAATAAAGGCTCATCGTTTAGATGAATATAAAGAACTAAAAGGAGTTAAAAATGGAGACAGAGCGGTAAAAATACGAATTACTCAAACTATACCTAATGTCCTTTACTTCGGCCGCAGTCGGGCTCTGGTCTACTATCCCGGCGTTTCAAAGAAATGCTTCTTCTGTGACCAGGAGGGGCACTTTGCCTCTGCCTGTGTCGCAAAGAAGGAAAAGACGGCAGACAAGCCGGTAGCCAAAAAAGACTTACCCAAAGATCCTGAACCACACCGAAGTTCCACATCTGCTCTTGCCAACGCCACCACACTAGAAAACAACCTGGAAGAAAATCAAGAACCCCAAACCAGCAAATCACCCATACTTACCGCATCCGACGACTCCAAAAGCTCTGAAGAGAGCTGGACTTTAACATCACCAGAACCATACAAGAGAAACGCAGAACCTCCAGTCCAAACAAGCCAATACGCCGACGCCTTGAAATCTCCACCACATCACGATGACCTAGAACCCGAAAGCGAACCCGAATCCATTGACTCCGACAACAACTCCAGACCCCGATTTGATCCATCAGAGTGGAATTATACCGATCCGTCACAACTACATTTACATCTATTGAGGAAAACCGAACTTCAAGCCCTTCTTGCAAAAATCAACTCCAGAGCACCCACACGTTCACCCATCCTAACCAAACGAGCAGAAGACCAAGCGGCACAAATCATCGAACTTTTAAAAAACTATCCAAAGAGACGACGTAGTAAAACTCCAGAAAAAGAAGTGAAAAAAGGCAAAAATATGTTTTAAATTTAATTTTTAAATTTTCACATAGTTCTTTACTCGTTTTTTTTTTTACAATGTTTCTTTTTATCTTTTAACGAGTGTTCGCGCTAATTTAAATTAACTTAAAACGCGAACAAATGACTTGAATGTAATTTTTGTAACGAAACGAATCTTTTAATAAACTATTAAAAGTATCTGTTCTTATATCTGATACGGGTCCCATCGGGGCCCAAGATATTAAACTTATTTTTGGACGGCGGCGGAGAGGTCGGAGCTTGCTCCACCTCCGCCACGGGTTGGCCTGGTATTGCAGTTCTTCCAGGATCGGCCCACCTCGCTCAATGAATCTAAAATCAAACACCATATATATATATATATATATATATATATATATATATATATATATATATATTCCTGACGTCATAAGAGGGAAAGTCGTCATTGGCTAGTAGATCATTTTGAAGATTCGGACGGATTTGTTTTGTAATTTTTTACCTTAACTGTCGTACGTTACCAACGGTATGTTTTTTTAAGTCACTTTCGTTACTAACAGGAGACATGATTAGGAGTTCACAGCCGGCCGCTTTTCGACATTCGCATTGGCAACACGTCTTCCCCTTTAAAAAAATTACCCCCTCCCAAACCATGGTAACTCCGTTCTCGAAACGGACACCATATAAGTTATTTACATCGAGTTACCTAGCGAGGATTGCGGTACTATCGCTGTAGAAATAGGGGACTGTTAAAAGCGGGATGGTTTGGAAAAAACGAGTTTTTGTGTTGCTGATGCCGGGGCGCGTACTACGCGGCAACCACGGTCAATTCGTAGTGCTATATCTCATGACACTTCTCTACAGCTGTTCTGGTAAGCGTGCAGGAGGAAACTCCGTATGATCAAGATCTTACTTTTTCTAATTATCGATTAAGCACGGTTCCATGTTGCCACTTATTTTAAAAAAGACCCAGAGAAAACCGAAGATAAATTATCGCCTTGGCGAACTAGTTAGAAACAGCGTAAAAGAAAATATTTAAAAATAAACAAATTTTATTAGAAAGACTCAAATACCCCGTTAATGAAAAAAAAGAGGGTGAGAGGAAGAGATCAGCCACCGGCACGCCGTGTTCCCTGGTGGTCTCCCTCCCTCCCAAGAAATGACCCCACTCGACGCGGCTTACCGTCGTTGATGGGTCGAGAACCAATGTATTCCGCGTGATATTACCGTTGACGGCTGAAAACGCTCGATGGCCGTCGATCTTTTTGTTTGAAATCAAGAAGTTACCTTCTTTGGTCAGACGTGATGGTTATACACGCTGTCATCTCCAACCACGAGCAATCTGCTTAAACATAATTATGAAATTTATGAATGCTCAATCTCACTCTTTTTCTTTTTCAACCACCAAAGCCCCCTTTGCCGGTTATCGCTTCTCGGCCTTTTGGCTAAGATCAAAGTGTAGTATCTGTTTCCCAGCTATTTCGCTGAAATCTTGGCCGAAGGGCCGTTAAGCGAGTATCCAAGCTCTACAGCTAGTTCCTGTGATGCGGACTTACCTGCCGGTATCCTGACGTCTCTGTTCCTGCTCTTGAAGTTGCCGCGGCTGTTTCCGGTTCCGTTGCTGTTCCTGAATCCGCTGCTGTTCCTGGTCCCGGTTCTGCTGCTACTTACCTGTCGCTGCTGTTCCGGGTCTCCACGCTGTATCCCGACTTGGCCGATTCCAGCCATTACTACCTGACGCTGTTCCTTCCTGGGACCTGCCTTCACCTGACGACCCCTCTAAAGCCATCATGGCTGCAGAGGTGAAGAAGCGGACCGCCCGACTGGACGTCGACGCTGGCTACGTGGAAGTTGCCCGAACCTTCCACGGGAAACTCGGACCGGACAGCATTGACACTCTTCAATCTGTTGGCAAGAATACCTTTCTACTAACCTTCACGACCCTCGCATATATGCAGCAAGCTGTCTCTTACGGCGAAATATCAGTTAACAACTCCGCATGTAAAGTCACCAGCGTCGAAGACGACGGTGCCTGGCTCACCATTAAGCAACTTCCCTCATGGATTCAATGGGATTCAATCTTGACGACCCTGCGACAATACGGCGAAATTAAGGCACACCGCCTAGACGAATACAAGGAATTTAAAGGAATTAAAAACGGCGACAGATCGGTAAAAATCAAAATGCACAAAACGATACCTAATGTACTTTATTTTGGAAGGAGCAGGGCCCTGGTATACTATACCGGGGTTGCCAAAAAGTGCTTTTTTTGTGACCAGGAGGGGCACGTGGCTTCCGCCTGCGAAAAAAAGAGAAACCAGATGGCCGAGAAGACAAAAACCGGAGACGACTTACCCCAAGATCCTGAAAACCACAGAAGTTCAACACCTATACTTACCAACGCCACCACTCGAGAAGAAGACCTGAAAGAAAAACCATCACGCTCACCTGAAATACTTACCCAATCAAACGACTCCAAAACCTCTGACAGCAGCTTTTTCCTGGCAACACCTTCTCCAAAGACCATAGATCCTCCAGTCAAAACCAGCCAATACTCCGATGCCCTGAAAACAGCACCAAAACCCGATGAACCTAAAAATAAACCTGAACCAACAAACAGCGAACCAAAAAAGAACAACTCCGACTCCGGTACCACCTCAAAAGAAATCACCGCAACAGCCAGACCTCCATATGATCCTACGACCTGGATACCAGGAACGAGACCACCTATAAAACATTTAACCAAACAAGAACTACATATGCTTATCGAACACATCAAGACAGTACCCTATGGCCAGGACGGTAATGTTAACTGGTCCATAGCCGAATACTTTGCCGAAATTAAACTAGAAATCCAAAACTACCAAAAACGCCCACGCAGTACCACTCCCACCAAAGAAACCAAAAAAGGGAAATCTTCACGTTGAAGTTTTTATTAATTTTAAACTTTACCTCTGTTTTATCTCTATGAACTAATTAGTTTTATACTTTTTAAATTTTATATCTATTTAATGACCTGTTTTAATTTAAACTAATTTAAAAAAACAGGAACTATCTGACAGGGTACTGTATTTTATTGAAATTTTTAATAAACAAATTCAGTATCTGTTCTTATCAGCTTAATATCTGATACGGGTCCCATCGGGGCCCAAGATATTAAACTTATTTTTGGACGGCGGCGGAGAGGTCGGAGCTTGCTCCACCTCCGCCACGGGTTGGCCTGGTATTGCAGTTCTTCCAGGATCGGCCCACCTCGCTCAATGAATCTAAAATCAAACACCATATATATATATATATATATATATATATATATATATTCCTGACGTCATAAGAGGGAAAGTCGTCATTGGCTAGTAGATCATTTTGAAGATTCGGACGGATTTGTTTTGTAATTTTTTACCTTAACTGTCGTACGTTACCAACGGTATGTTTTTTTTAAGTCACTTTCGTTACTAACAGGAGACATGATTAGGAGTTCACAGCCGGCCGCTTTTCGACATTCGCATTGGCAACACGTCTTCCCCTTTAAAAAAATTACCCCCTCCCAAACCATGGTAACTCCGTTCTCGAAACGGACACCATATAAGTTATTTACATCGAGTTACCTAGCGAGGATTGCGGTACTATCGCTGTAGAAATAGGGGACTGTTAAAAGCGGGATGGTTTGGAAAAAACGAGTTTTTGTGTTGCTGATGCCGGGGCGCGTACTACGCGGCAACCACGGTCAATTCGTAGTGCCATATCTCATGACACTTCTCTACAGCTGTTCTGGTAAGCGTGCAGGAGGAAACTCCGTATGATCAAGATCTTACTTTTTCTAATTATCGATTAAGCACGGTTCCATGTTGCCACTTATTTAAAAAAAGACCCAGAGAAAACCGAAGATAAATTATCGCCTTGGCGAACTAGTTAGAAACAGCGTAAAAGAAAATATTTAAAAATAAACAAATTTTATTAGAAAGACTCAAATACCCCGTTAATGAAAAAAAGAGGGTGAGAGGAAGAGATCAGCCACCGGCACGCCGTGTTCCCTGGTGGTCTCCCTCCCTCCCAAGAAATGACCCCACTCGACGCGGCTTACCGTCGTTGATGGGTCGAGAACCAATGTATTCCGCGTGATATTACCGTTGACGGCTGAAAACGCTCGATGGCCGTCGATCTTTTTGTTTGAAATCAAGAAGTTACCTTCTTTGGTCAGACGTGATGGTTATACACGCTGTCATCTCCAACCACGAGCAATCTGCTTAAACATAATTATGAAATTTATGAATGCTCAATCTCACTCTTTTTCTTTTTCAATCACCAAAGCCCCCTTTGCCGGTTATCGCTTCTCGGCCTTTTGGCTAAGATCAAAGTGTAGTATCTGTTCCCAGCTATTTCGCTGAAATCTTGGCCGAAAGGCCGTCAAGCGAGTTTTTCCAGCTATACAGCTAGTTCCTGCGATGCTGACTTACCTGCCGGTATCCTGACGTTCCTGTTCCTGTTCCTGCTTCTGAAGCTGCTGCCGCTGTTCCTGGTTCCGTTGCTGATCCTGGTACCGCTGCTGTTCCTGATCCTGGTGCCGCTGCTACTTACCTGTCGCTGCTGTTCCGGGTCTCCACGCTGTTTCCTGACTTGGCTGTCTCTTGCCATTGTTTGCTGACGCTGTTCCTTCCTGGGACTGACATTAACCCGACGACCTCTCCGTAGCCATCATGGCTGCAGAGGTAAAAAAGAGAACCGCTCGACTGGATGTCGATTCTGGCTTCATTGACGTTGCTCGGGCTTTCCTCGAAAAACTCGGACCCGAGTCTATCGAAACGTTGCAACCTGTGGGTAAAGAGGCATTCCTACTTACCTTCACAACTCTGGCTTTCCTGCAGCAAGCGGTCTCCTATGGAGAAATATTAATCGGGAACAAATCATGTAAAGTTACCAGTGTTGAAGATGACGGCATCTGGCTGACGATCAAAAACTTACCATCATGGATTCAATGGGACGCCATTTTGACGAACCTAAGACAATACGGCGAAATAAAAGCTCACCGCCTGGACGAATACAAGGAGCTTAAAGGAATTAAAAATGGGGACCGTTCAGTAAAAATAAAAATGGCCAAAACAATACCTAATGTGCTTTATTTCGGGCGAAGTAGAGCACTTGTATACTATTCAGGAGTGGCAAAGAAATGCTTCTTTTGCGACCAGGAGGGGCACGTTGCCTCTACCTGTGAGGCAAAGAAGACCAAGGTGACGGACCAGTCGCAAAAGGCCACAGGAGTGCAGGGACACCCACTCACTACCCAAGACGAAGACCAAGAGAGAGAAGAACCCATAACAGAACCGGCAACACCACTAAAGACACCACCCAGCGAACACCAAGAACCACTGCCCC
Organism: Leiobunum rupestre; assembly: GCF_980474605.1. Taxonomy (NCBI): domain Eukaryota; kingdom Metazoa; phylum Arthropoda; class Arachnida; order Opiliones; family Sclerosomatidae; genus Leiobunum; species Leiobunum rupestre. Next base: position 54,899,190 of record NC_143392.1, on the reverse strand, counting down.
AAGAACATATCAAAGGACTTTATGTCAGCCCGGAAAAACTAAAAGCAATCAGCAACTACTCGCAGGCCCAACTTCGGGGATTTCTGAAATACATCCAGACCACGGACGAAATAAACGATATACGGAGGCAGATGTTTATCACGCTCATCAACAAAGAACAGGAGAAATTCTCAAAACGACGAATGCCCAACTCTCCGGAAAAAGCAACAAAGAAAGGGAAGACACAAAATGAAGAACAAACATATGCTAGCGCCACCGGAAGCACACCTGATAAAGACTTGTATGCAGCATACGTAACTTATTGAACTCTCTTATTTTTCATAAAAGGCAAAATTTAATTTCAAAAGCGTGCTAAATTCCATTTTTATTCATTTATATTCATTTACTTTTGTGTACTTTTATCTGGTTTTAACTCTATGTTATCCCTGAAAAAAAAATTTTAATTTTAAGAAAATAATGATACTCACCTTGTTATATAAAAAACCATTTATACTTACCTTGACGTTTGAAGAAAAAAACCAAAACCTAAAAAACGAAAAATGAAACTAATTTTATCTTGTTCGCGCTAATTTAATGTAATTAAACGCGAACATGTGTAAATTTGTAAATTTGACTGAAAATTAATAAAATATTTCAGTATCTGTTCTTATCAGCTTAATATCTGATACGGGTCCCATCGGGGCCCAAGATATTAAACTTATTTTTGGACGGCGGCGGAGAGGTCGGAGCTTGCTCCACCTCCGCCACGGGTTGGCCTGGTATTGCAGTTCTTCCAGGATCGGCCCACCTCGCTCAATGAATCTAAAATCAAACACCATATATATATATATATATATATATATATATATATATTCCTGACGTCATAAGAGGGAAAGTCGTCATTGGCTAGTAGATCATTTTGAAGATTCGGACGGATTTGTTTTGTAATTTTTTACCTTAACTGTCGTACGTTACCAACGGTATGTTTTTTTTAAGTCACTTTCGTTACTAACAGGAGACATGATTAGGAGTTCACAGCCGGCCGCTTTTCGACATTCGCATTGGCAACACGTCTTCCCCTTTAAAAAAATTACCCCCTCCCAAACCATGGTAACTCCGTTCTCGAAACGGACACCATATAAGTTATTTACATCGAGTTACCTAGCGAGGATTGCGGTTCTATCGCTGTAGAAATAGGGGACTGTTAAAAGCGGGATGGTTTGGAAAAAACGAGTTTTTGTGTTGCTGATGCCGGGGCGCGTACTACGCGGCAACCACGGTCAATTCGTAGTGCCATATCTCATGACACTTCTCTACAGCTGTTCTGGTAAGCGTGCAGGAGGAAACTCCGTATGATCAAGATCTTACTTTTTCTAATTATCGATTAAGCACGGTTCCATGTTGCCACTTATTTAAAAAAAGACCCAGAGAAAACCGAAGATAAATTATCGCCTTGGCGAACTAGTTAGAAACAGCGTAAAAGAAAATATTTAAAAATAAACAAATTTTATTAGAAAGACTCAAATACCCCGTTAATGAAAAAAAAGAGGGTGAGAGGAAGAGATCAGCCACCGGCACGCCGTGTTCCCTGGTGGTCTCCCTCCCTCCCAAGAAATGACCCCACTCGACGCGGCTTACCGTCGTTGATGGGTCGAGAACCAATGTATTCCGCGTGATATTACCGTTGACGGCTGAAAACGCTCGATGGCCGTCGATCTTTTTGTTTGAAATCAAGAAGTTACCTTCTTTGGTCAGACGTGATGGTTATACACGCTGTCATCTCCAACCACGAGCAATCTGCTTAAACATAATTATGAAATTTATGAATGCTCAATCTCACTCTTTTTCTTTTTCAACCACCAAAGCCCCCTTTGCCGGTTATCGCTTCTCGGCCTTTTGGCTAAGATCAAAGTGTAGTATCTGTTTTCAATAGAACTATACGGAGATCTTAGTCAGGGGGCGAGAAGTGTTTATACGCCTATAAGGCGAGTTGCCTTTTTTGCCGCATGATCTGTTCCGGCGCTGATCCGTTCCGTTGCTGCCTTGTTGCCTGTTCCTGAAAAGAAGTACTCACCTGACGCTCCTGCTGACCTGCTCCACGGACGCCGCTCCTGCTTGGAGCTTCTCTCAGCGGACGATACTCTCCTAGCCTGAAATGGCTACGGAGGAGAAGAAAAGAACTGCTCGACTGGAAGTCGATGCCAGCTTTCTCGACGTTGCGCAAACCATATATAACCAACTTGGACCTAAGAGTATAGATACTCTGCAACCCATGGGTAAGGAAATTTACCTGATTACGTTTACGACCCTGGCCTTTCTCCAACAAGCGATGTCTTGCGATGACCTGAAAACAAATGGAAAAAAATGGAAACTCACCTGCATGGAAGACGACGGAATATGGATCACGATTAAGAACCTACCAAAATGGATCCAATGGGATTCAGTAATAAGTACTCTCCGGCAACATGGTAACGTTAAAACTTACCATTTTGATGAATATCAACAGCTTAAAGGCGTCAAAAATGGCGATCGCTCTGTTAAAATAATAATGACTAAACCCATCCCCAATGTTATGTTTTTCGGGCGAAGCCGCGCCTTAGTTTTTTACAGAGGCGTAGTAAAAAAATGCTTCTACTGCGACGAAGAAGGCCACTCAGTTTCAGCGTGTGAAAAAAAGAAGACAGCTTTAGAAGATAGACGCCCGGTCCTCCTTGAGGGCCAGGGTCCACCTTCAATCCCTGAACCCAAGATCGTCCAAGCAATGGACGCCACAGAAGACCCAACCATACTACCACAACTACAGGAAAATCAAGAACACCAATCAAGCAAATCACAAGTACTTACCACTTTCGACGACTCAAAAAGCTCTGAAGAGAGCTGGACCCTGACATCACCAGAACCTGCCAAGAAGAACCCAGAACCTCCAGTCAAAACCAGCCAATACGCCGACGCCTTGAAAACACCACCACAGCCCAATGAACCTGAAAATAACCCCGAATCAACAAGCAACGAGCCAGAACAATCCAAATCCGACAACAGCAACGACGAGACCTCTTCAGCCACCGGGCCCAGGTGGGATCCCAATACCTGGAAGCCGGGAGTCAAACCAGACCTTACCAAACTAACACACACCGAACTACAGATCCTCTACAGCCGCCTCGACAGAGAACCTCCCTCAGGAATCAGAACCATTGATTGCTCCATCGACGACCTCCAGTTCCAAGTCACCGACCTTCTTCAAAGCTACTCTAAACGCAGACACAGCATCTCTCCAAAAAAGAAAGCGAAAAAAGGAAAACCAACTTCTTAAAATTTATTATTTTTTAAATTTTAAACTTAACCATGGCTTTTATTCTATGCACTAATCGTATTTTAAACTTTTTATGAATACAATTAATGACCTGCTGTAATTTAAAATAATTTAAAAGGCAGGAAAAATAACATGACAAGGGTACTGTAACTCAAGTTTTTTAATAAACAAATTCAGTATCTGTTCTTATCAGCTTAATATCTGATACGGGTCCCATCGGGGCCCAAGATATTAAACTTATTTTTGGACGGCGGCGGAGAGGTCGGAGCTTGCTCCACCTCCGCCACGGGTTGGCCTGGTATTGCAGTTCTTCCAGGATCGGCCCACCTCGCTCAATGAATCTAAAATCAAACACCATATATATATATATATATATATATATATATATATATTCCTGACGTCATAAGAGGGAAAGTCGTCATTGGCTAGTAGATCATTTTGAAGATTCGGACGGATTTGTTTTGTAATTTTTTACCTTAACTGTCGTACGTTACCAACGGTATGTTTTTTTAAGTCACTTTCGTTACTAACAGGAGACATGATTAGGAGTTCACAGCCGGCCGCTTTTCGACATTCGCATTGGCAACACGTCTTCCCCTTTAAAAAAATTACCCCCTCCCAAACCATGGTAACTCCGTTCTCGAAACGGACACCATATAAGTTATTTACATCGAGTTACCTAGCGAGGATTGCGGTACTATCGCTGTAGAAATAGGGGACTGTTAAAAGCGGGATGGTTTGGAAAAAACGAGTTTTTGTGTTGCTGATGCCGGGGCGCGTACTACGCGGCAACCACGGTCAATTCGTAGTGCTATATCTCATGACACTTCTCTACAGCTGTTCTGGTAAGCGTGCAGGAGGAAACTCCGTATGATCAAGATCTTACTTTTTCTAATTATCGATTAAGCACGGTTCCATGTTGCCACTTATTTAAAAAAAGACCCAGAGAAAACCGAAGATAAATTATCGCCTTGGCGAACTAGTTAGAAACAGCGTAAAAGAAAATATTTAAAAATAAACAAATTTTATTAGAAAGACTCAAATACCCCGTTAATGAAAAAAAAGAGGGTGAGAGGAAGAGATCAGCCACCGGCACGCCGTGTTCCCTGGTGGTCTCCCTCCCTCCCAAGAAATGACCCCACTCGACGCGGCTTACCGTCGTTGATGGGTCGAGAACCAATGTATTCCGCGTGATATTACCGTTGACGGCTGAAAACGCTCGATGGCCGTCGATCTTTTTGTTTGAAATCAAGAAGTTACCTTCTTTGGTCAGACGTGATGGTTATACACGCTGTCATCTCCAACCACGAGCAATCTGCTTAAACATAATTATGAAATTTATGAATGCTCAATCTCACTCTTTTTCTTTTTCAACCACCAAAGCCCCCTTTGCCGGTTATCGCTTCTCGGCCTTTTGGCTAAGATCAAAGTGTAGTATCTGTTCTTATCCTCGGAGAGAGCAGACGTGTCCACGCGGAGCTCCGTATCCGCGTTTTTCTCTCTCGTCTCGCGCGTAGCTGCCTTTTTCAAGGCGGCTGCCGTGTCTCGTTTTCCGGCGCCGGCTGCTAAGCCTAGTTTCGTTTTTTCCCGTTTTGAGTACTACTAAGTTACGGCTTTTTAGGAAGTTAGAAAACGGTAAGGCCCTTCGGGGTAATTTTTTCATTCTTTATTTGTGTCTGTCATTATGGCAGCGCAAATTAAGTCGCGCACTGCGCGGTTAGAAGCAGATTCTGCTATTGAGTATGTCGATGTAGCCAGGGCGGTTTACAATCAGGCCGGTAGTAAAACCATTGAAACGCTTCAACCTCTCGGAAGCGGAGTTTTCATGATTACGTTTCTGACGAAGGTCATTTTTGACAAGTTTATGGAGAATCCTTGCCTGAACATCAAAGGCAAGGACTACGAATTGCTGGGGCCGGATGGGAATTTCCGGTGGATCACCATCAGAAACATGCCCGCCTGGATCCAGGCAGATGCAATTTCGACGGCGCTCAAAGAATATGGGGACGTTTCCAAGCACGAGTATGAGTTGTACGACCCCAAAAAAGATAAAGAGTTGGAAGGCATCCGAAACGGTAATCGCCGGATTCGTATGAAGATGAAGAAGCCAGTACCCAATATTTGGCGTTTTGCGCGCCAAAATTATTTGGTGACGTACGCTGGAGTTTCCCAGCAATGTTTCGGGTGTAAGGGCGTCGGCCACAACCGCGCCCACTGTCCCGAAAAAAAGCGGGAAAACAAGAGACGCGACGGAGAGACGGCGGCTACAGGGAACGGAGCGGGAGAGAACGGCGAGGATGTTCACGCGGAGAGAGAAGAGACGAGCGCGAACGAAGTAGTCGCAGAAGTGAATGAGGTGCGCGACCAAGTGGCCATCTCCGCAGCGTCGGATAACGCCGAAGGAATTTCGAACGAAAGCGCGGTTTTGTCACTTTTCGACGATCTTGTGAAAGATTTCGGCTCATCAGTTACGCCACTGAGAGCCACATACAGCAACATTCTTGTCAACCCGAACCAATACCACGTTCCGCCACCACAAATTACGACTTTCAACAAGCTCACTCCACTGAAACGTCACAAACAAGTTTCGCCAGGAATTGTTAACCAAACTTCACCGAAGAAGTTGTGCACCAACAATGATAGTGACTCCGAAGGTGATGTACTATTTTAATTAGCTATCATTTTAGTTTAATTTTTGTCCCGGTTTTCTTAAGTTTAATTTTAATTGTAGTATCGTTTAGCTTAATTATAGTAATGTTTAATTTAATTGTAATATTAGTAATCCTATTTTTAATTTTAATGTCTTCGGTCTCCTTAAAATTTTGTACATTTAACGGAAACGGATTGCGAAACCGGCACAAGGCCGTGGACACTTCCGCTTTCGCGAGTACGCATGGCTTTGACCTAGTTTTTCTTCAAGAAACGCACTGGATGTTTTCTGACAACTGGCGCGCTATCAGATCCGTTTTCGCGGGGTATAAGATATTTTATTCAAGCGCTCCCTCCTCGTCAAGTTGCGGGACTGCCATATTAGTTCGTGACGCTCTCGCGCAGTCGATTACAGGCTTTCGCTGCGACAATCACGGTCGTATCGTCAGCCTCAATATCCGCTTTAACGATCAACTGTTTCGCGTCGTTTCGGTCTACGCCCCGTGTAAACCGGTACTGCGACGCGCGTTTTTTGACAATTTATTCGAATATTTTACCGGTAAATTCGACCGCCTCGTCATCGGCGGAGACTTTAATTGCGTCCTTGACCCGTCTATGGACCGGGACTTTGTTCCGGACGGTCCAGCTGACCTTAGCTCCGACGCTTTGGCCACGCTCATTACAGATATGAATCTCCACGACTCTTGGCGCTGTCTTAATCCAACGACCAGACAATTCACTTGGCACTCGTCAAAAAGAAATTCGCGGCTCGACACGTTCTTCGTTCCCACCAACGATATTCAGACGACAAAAGCGGAAATTTGGCCTCTGCGTCATATTTCCGACCACGACGCAGTCAGCGTTACCCTTAAAGTTTCTCCGCCCCATCAGCGTCCACCGAGCGTGTGGCGTCTCAACACCGCCATTCTATCGGACGATGACTCCGAGACCCACAAGACCGAGCTTAGACGTATCATTTCGCGGGTCAACTCCGCATCTACTTGGGAAACCGCAAAATCTGAGATCGCCACCTACTTCCGCCGGGTGGGAAAGGAGCGCGCCAGCCGGAAGCGCAAAGAAGTAGTGTTCCTTAAATGGGCCTTGCAGAAAGTCGCCCGGGTCACTCCGGAAACAACAGACACCGTCGCCGCTAAGGAACAACTTCAGTCTCTTCTCCGATACACCTACCGCCAGGACTTCTCAGAAAAACAAGACCAGTCGCTCGCGAACGTTCTCAGTGACGAGGAGTCGTTCTCGGCTTCCTTTTATCGCCGCGTAAATTCTCCGATGCCACGCGTCGACATTCGAGAAGTATCTACCACCGACGGATTGTCGACAGATGACACGGTAGTACACGACACCTTCGTGAACTATTATCGAACCCTGTATAGCCGCAACGACACTCCACGCCCGCAGCAGTTCTTCGCGACATCTTGTGACGCAATGCCGCGATTATCCGATCTCGACCGGGATTATTTAGAACTACCCGTAACGAACGATGATTTAAATCACGCGTTACGTCGGCTTAAAGGCGGGAAATCTCCTGGTCCGGATGGTCTGCCCGCGGAATTTTACCGCTTCATGTGGCCAGATCTGAGGCCTGTTTTACTGAACCTTTTTAACGACTTGATGAACGACGCGCCTTTCCCGGATTCGTTCCGCGAAGGGAAAGTCGTCTTGCTTTGCAAAGATCGCGCCAACAAGGCTTCTCCAGCTGCGTGGCGTCCGATCACCGTCATCAACACGGACAGGAAACTGTTTGCGTCAATCCTCGTCTCGAGAACGTCAAAGGTCACCGGGTCCATCGTTGGCCCTAATCAGACGTGCGGGGTCAGGGGCCGCCAGCCTCTATATAATCTCGTGTTGATCCGCGACATCTTGCGGGATTATTCGGAACGTGAGGCGTCCGGCTTCTTGTTCGCTCTGGACTTTGAAAAGGCCTTCGACCGAGTGTCCCACCAATACCTCTGGGACACACTCACTCGCTTCGGTTTCGGTCGACGCTTTGTCGAAATCCTGGAAAATATGTATACCAAAAACACTAGTAAATTAACAATTAATACCCACCCGTCAGCTCCCTTCGAGGTCAACAGGGGTGTCCGTCAAGGCTGTCCTCTGTCTCCTAGTCTCTTCTGTCTCGCCCTCGAACCTTTCCTCTTCGCGGTGAGCCACTCTCCGTCGATTCGTGGTCTCCTGTGTCCCGGAGCTCCGGCTTCGGATCGCCAAGTTTACGCCGCGCACGCCGACGACGCAAACCTTTTGCTGGAAGACGTCGTGTCCGTCCGCGCCTCGATCAAGGTACTCGACGAGTTCTGCACGGTTTCTGGCGGCAAATTCAACGCCGCCAAAACTCAACTCGCTCGCGTAGGCAGAAGGATCCTGGAACGGGTCCCGACGACATTACCCGTAAAAGAAACGAACGATCCCGTTAAAATCTTGGGGATTCTTTTCACGCCCGAAGGAGTCGCTCCAGCCAACGAAACAAAATTCGTTACTCATTTCCGCGAATCGCTCGATTTCTGGGCTGATAATGAGTTTTGCTTTCGCACACGCTCGCAGTTAATCAAGCAAATCGCGTTACCGAAACTGACCTACCCCGTCCCTCTTGTGGACTTTTCCGTCACCGCCATCTCGACTGTCAACAAGGCCATTTTCTCGTTCGTTTGGGGAGACAAACAAGAACTTGTCGCGCGGCAAACTCTCTGCCTCGACTCCAAGGAAGGCGGTTTAGGAGTACCCCATCTCGAAAATGAGATTCGAGCTCTCGCCTTGACGCGTTACGCGTCGTGCTTGACCGCGACTGATCACCCAGTTCGCGCCACGGTGTCTTACCATCTGTCCACGAGCGCCAAGACCATCTTCAAGGTTCCTTGGAACGCCTCCGTCACCCACGCCGCTCACGTAAACGTAGACTACCTACCCGCCAAAGCAACGGCGATGTTGATTTTGGCTTCAAACCCTGACGTCGATTTCTTCAAAATTTCGAATAAAGGAGTAAAATCCATTCTCCAGTCTCTCTACCAGCCGCGGGTCGTGACTCTGCTTCCTCACGTTAATTGGACAGTCGCCTTCGGTCGTCTCTCCGGAAAAAGTATCACCGGTTCCCGGCGTGACTTCGCGTTCAAAGTTATGCACGGAGTTGTTCCCGTTCGCGACGTGCTCTACGGGCGCAACATGTGCAACACCCGTGCGTGCCCATTCTGCCCAAAAAGTGAGAGCCTCGAACACCTGCTCTACGAGTGCGTAAATCCGAAGTTGCTTCGGAATCGTGTGCGCGAGTTTCTCGGCGTCAAGTTTATAGGATGGAATACCATCAGATGCTTAACACCATTGCCAGTACCAAAAGGACTTATCAACGTTACTCTGATTCTGCTCGCCGAAGTGAATTTCCAAATATGGAAATCGAGAAACCGTCTAGTTTTCGAGAACAAGCGCGACACAGCCAATGTCATACTGGACCGCGTCCGTCTCCATCTCGCTATGCGGGCTCGTGCTGACAGGCTCCGATTGCACCCGGACCACTTCGTGGCACTATGGTGTAACGAGGCCAAACCACTAGTCGAAATCAACGGCAATACACTTAAATTGCTATTCTGAAAGTTCCTGGAAAATAAAACGTTAAAATTCAACTTCGCTGGAAAAATGTTAAAATTACACATACCTGGAAAAAATGTTAAAATTACACAAACCTGGAAAAAATGTTAAAATTACACAAACCTGGAAAAAATGTTAAAATTAAACTTACCTAGAAAAATGTTAAAATTAAACTTACCTGGAAAAAATGTTAAAATTCAACGTTAAAAGTCCACTTACTTTGAAAAATGTTAAAATTAAACTTACCTGGAAAAATGTTAAAATTAAACTTACCTGGAAAAATGTTAAAATTAAACTTACCTGGAAAAATTTTAAAATTAAACGTTAAAAGTCCACTTACCTAGAAAAATGTTAAAATTAAACGTTTAAAGTCCACTTACCTGGAAAAAAGTAAACATACCTGGAAAAATGTTAAAATTAAACTTACCTGGAAAAAATGTTAAAATTAAACTTACCTGGAAAACTTTTCAAATTAAACTTACCTGAAAAATAACGCTTAAAAGTAAACTTACCTGAAAAATAAAACGTTTAAAGAAACTTACTTGAGAAAAAAAGATTGAAATTACATTTGCCTGTAATGTGATACAACTTACCTGAAAAACAAGTACCTGACAATTAACATATTATAAAATCCTAGAAACAGTATTTCAACCTTACAGTATTTTCGATTTATTCTAATCATTGTAATTATATAATCATTTAAGTACTGATCTTTGCAAAGATCGCTATGTAAATATTTTTGAATTATTAATAAACAAATTCAAGTATCTGTTCTTATCAGCTTAATATCTGATACGGGTCCCATCGGGGCCCAAGATATTAAACTTATTTTTGGACGGCGGCGGAGAGGTCGGAGCTTGCTCCACCTCCGCCACGGGTTGGCCTGGTATTGCAGTTCTTCCAGGATCGGCCCACCTCGCTCAATGAATCTAAAATCAAACACCATATATATATATATATATATATATATATATATATATATATTCCTGACGTCATAAGAGGGAAAGTCGTCATTGGCTAGTAGATCATTTTGAAGATTCGGACGGATTTGTTTTGTAATTTTTTACCTTAACTGTCGTACGTTACCAACGGTATGTTTTTTTTAAGTCACTTTCGTTACTAACAGGAGACATGATTAGGAGTTCACAGCCGGCCGCTTTTCGACATTCGCATTGGCAGCACGTCTTCCCCTTTAAAAAAATTACCCCCTCCCAAACCATGGTAACTCCGTTCTCGAAACGGACACCATATAAGTTATTTACATCGAGTTACCTAGCGAGGATTGCGGTACTATCGCTGTAGAAATAGGGGACTGTTAAAAGCGGGATGGTTTGGAAAAAACGAGTTTTTGTGTTGCTGATGCCGGGGCGCGTACTACGCGGCAACCACGGTCAATTCGTAGTGCCATATCTCATGACACTTCTCTACAGCTGTTCTGGTAAGCGTGCAGGAGGAAACTCCGTATGATCAAGATCTTACTTTTTCTAATTATCGATTAAGCACGGTTCCATGTTGCCACTTATTTAAAAAAAGACCCAGAGAAAACCGAAGATAAATTATCGCCTTGGCGAACTAGTTAGAAACAGCGTAAAAGAAAATATTTAAAAATAAACAAATTTTATTAGAAAGACTCAAATACCCCGTTAATGAAAAAAAGAGGGTGAGAGGAAGAGATCAGCCACCGGCACGCCGTGTTCCCTGGTGGTCTCCCTCCCTCCCAAGAAATGACCCCACTCGACGCGGCTTACCGTCGTTGATGGGTCGAGAACCAATGTATTCCGCGTGATATTACCGTTGACGGCTGAAAACGCTCGATGGCCGTCGATCTTTTTGTTTGAAATCAAGAAGTTACCTTCTTTGGTCAGACGTGATGGTTATACACGCTGTCATCTCCAACCACGAGCAATCTGCTTAAACATAATTATGAAATTTATGAATGCTCAATCTCACTCTTTTTCTTTTTCAATCACCAAAGCCCCCTTTGCCGGTTATCGCTTCTCGGCCTTTTGGCTAAGATCAAAGTGTAGTATCTGTTCCCAGCTATTTCGCTGAAATCTTGGCCGAAAGGCCGTTAAGCGACGTTTACGCTTCTCAGCCTGTTCCTGCGATGCTGACTTACCTGCCGGTATCCTGACGACGCTGTTCCTGTTCCTGTTCCTGCTCCTGAAGCTGTTGCTGCTGTTTCTTGTTCCTGTGCTGTACCTGATCCCGCAGCTGTTCCTGGTCCTGGTCCTGCTGCCACTTAACTGTCGCTGTTGTTCCTGGACTCGATATTCCTGACAAAGTACTTACCTGGTACTTACCTGCCGTTGCTGCTGACCCGCTCCACTGACGCCGCTCCTCCTTGGAGCGTCTCCAACCAGACGATACTCTCCTAGCCTGAAATGGCTACGGAGGAGAAGAAGAGAACAGCTCGGCTAGAAGTCGAGGCTGACTTTCTAGACGTGGCTAAAACCATTTACGACCAGCTTGGACCAAAAAGCATAGATACTCTACAACCTATGGGTAAGGGAATCTTTCTGATTACGTTTACGACCTTGGCCTTCCTTCAAGAAGCTCTCTCATGCGATGACCTGAAAAGTAATGAAAAAAAATGGAAACTTACCTCCATGGATGATGATGGAATTTGGATTACCATAAAGAACCTGCCCAAATGGATCCAATGGGATTCAGTCCTAAGTACCTTGAGACAATACGGTAGTATAAAATCCTACCACTTTGATGAATACCAACAGCTAAAAGGAGTGAAAAATGGTGACAGATCTGTGAAATTAATAATGAATAAAACCATCCCCAACGTTTTATTTTTTGGACGTAGCCGCGCCTTGGTATACTACCGAGGCGTGGTGAAAAAATGCTTTTATTGTGATGAAGTGGGTCACACCGTTTCATCTTGTGAGCAGAAGAGGGCGTCGTTAGAAGCAAGACAGCCGGTCCCGCTGCAAGGCCGAAGTCCAGCTCTTAGCGAGTCCGAAAACGACCAAGAGCCAGAAGTCAAAGAAATTCCAGTCACAAAGACGAATCTTCAGGAAAAAACCAACGAGGATTCGACCATACCGCCAAAGCCCCATAAAACAGCCGATAGCAATATTCTGGACCAGATGGTAACACCCTTCATCTCCGACGTTTCCAGTAACGAACCTAATAGTAGCGACGCAGAAACCAGCGAAGAAGAAATCAACGCCAATACCGGCCCCAGATGGGATCCCAAGACTTGGAACTACGGCGACAAACCAGACCTCAACAAACTGACCAAAAACGAACTACAAGAACTCTTCGAGCGTGTTAACCGGACACCTGCAACCCGACCAGATTCAGCTAACTCGGAAATTGATGAACTTCTTGACAACATCAGTACAAGACTCCTTAACTATCCAAAACGCCGACGAAGCGCTACCCCAGTAAAAAAAGCCAAAAAGGGAAAATCAACGCGGTAAAATTAACTATTTTTAAATTTGAAAATTTAAAAATCGGTTTTTTTTTGTGTATGCAATTATTGTCTTTTTAAACCTTTTATACTTACCAAATGATCACAACGCCAGCTTAGCATTCTCACTTTTAACTCTTTTTGAAATAATTGGATTTTAATAATTTTTTTTTAACCCATTAAGGGACAATTTACGAGTTCAATTTTTAAACTTAAACTCGGTCTTTCCTATGAAATGAATTTTGTTATTTTGAACGACCTGCTGTAATTTAAAATTAATTTAAAAAGCAGGAAAAAAAATACGACGAGGGTACTGTATTTTTATTGAAAAAATAATAAACAAATTCAGTATCTGTTCTTATCAGCTTAATATCTGATACGGGTCCCATCGGGGCCCAAGATATTAAACTTATTTTTGGACGGCGGCGGAGAGGTCGGAGCTTGCTACACCTCCGCCACGGGTTGGCCTGGTATTGCAGTTCTTCCAGGATCGGCCCACCTCGCTCAATGAATCTAAAATCAAACATCATATATATATATATATATATATATATATATATATATATATATATATATATATATATATATATATATATATATATATATATATATATATATATTCCTGACGTCATAAGAGGGAAAGTCGTCATTGGCTAGTAGATCATTTTGAAGATTCGGACGGATTTGTTTTGTAATTTTTTACCTTAACTGTCGTACGTTACCAACGGTATGTTTTTTTTAAGTCACTTTCGTTACTAACAGGAGACATGATTAGGAGTTCACAGCCGGCCGCTTTTCGACATTCGCATTGGCAACACGTCTTCCCCTTTAAAAAAATTACCCCCTCCCAAACCATGGTAACTCCGTTCTCGAAACGGACACCATATAAGTTATTTACATCGAGTTACCTAGCGAGGATTGCGGTACTATCGCTGTAGAAATAGGGGACTGTTAAAAGCGGGATGGTTTGGAAAAAACGAGTTTTTGTGTTGCTGATGCCGGGGCGCGTACTACGCGGCAACCACGGTCAATTCGTAGTGCCATATCTCATGACACTTCTCTACAGCTGTTCTGGTAAGCGTGCAGGAGGAAACTCCGTATGATCAAGATCTTACTTTTTCTAATTATCGATTAAGCACGGTTCCATGTTGCCACTTATTTAAAAAAAGACCCAGAGAAAACCGAAGATAAATTATCGCCTTGGCGAACTAGTTAGAAACAGCGTAAAAGAAAATATTTAAAAATAAACAAATTTTATTAGAAAGACTCAAATACCCCGTTAATGAAAAAAAAGAGGGTGAGAGGAAGAGATCAGCCACCGGCACGCCGTGTTCCCTGGTGGTCTCCCTCCCTCCCAAGAAATGACCCCACTCGACGCGGCTTACCGTCGTTGATGGGTCGAGAACCAATGTATTCCGCGTGATATTACCGTTGACGGCTGAAAACGCTCGATGGCCGTCGATCTTTTTGTTTGAAATCAAGAAGTTACCTTCTTTGGTCAGACGTGATGGTTATACACGCTGTCATCTCCAACCACGAGCAATCTGCTTAAACATAATTATGAAATTTATGAATGCTCAATCTCACTCTTTTTCTTTTTCAACCACCAAAGCCCCCTTTGCCGGTTATCGCTTCTCGGCCTTTTGGCTAAGATCAAAGTGTAGTATCTGTTTTCAATAGAACTATACGGAGATCTTAGTCAGGGGGCGAGAAGTGTTTATACGCCTATAAGGCGAGTTGCCTTTTTTGCCGCATGATCTGTTCCGGCGCTGATCCGTTCCGTTGCTGCCTTGTTGCCTGTTCCTGAAAAGAAGTACTCACCTGACGCTCCTGCTGACCTGCTCCACGGACGCCGCTCCTGCTTGGAGCTTCTCTCAGCGGACGATACTCTCCTAGCCTGAAATGGCTACGGAGGAGAAGAAAAGAACTGCTCGACTGGAAGTCGATGCCAGCTTTCTCGACGTTGCGCAAACCATATATAACCAACTTGGACCTAAGAGTATAGATACTCTGCAACCCATGGGTAAGGAAATTTACCTGATTACGTTTACGACCCTGGCCTTTCTCCAACAAGCGATGTCTTGCGATGACCTGAAAACAAATGGAAAAAAATGGAAACTCACCTGCATGGAAGACGACGGAATATGGATCACGATTAAGAACCTACCAAAATGGATCCAATGGGATTCAGTAATAAGTACTCTCCGGCAACATGGTAACGTTAAAACTTACCATTTTGATGAATATCAACAGCTTAAAGGCGTCAAAAATGGCGATCGCTCTGTTAAAATAATAATGACTAAACCCATCCCCAATGTTATGTTTTTCGGGCGAAGCCGCGCCTTAGTTTTTTACAGAGGCGTAGTAAAAAAATGCTTCTACTGCGACGAAGAAGGCCACTCAGTTTCAGCGTGTGAAAAAAAGAAGACAGCTTTAGAAGATAGACGCCCGGTCCTCCTTGAGGGCCAGGGTCCACCTTCAATCCCTGAACCCAAGATCGTCCAAGCAATGGACGCCACAGAAGACCCAACCATACTACCACAACTACAGGAAAATCAAGAACACCAATCAAGCAAATCACAAGTACTTACCACTTTCGACGACTCAAAAAGCTCTGAAGAGAGCTGGACCCTGACATCACCAGAACCTGCCAAGAAGAACCCAGAACCTCCAGTCAAAACCAGCCAATACGCCGACGCCTTGAAAACACCACCACAGCCCAATGAACCTGAAAATAACCCCGAATCAACAAGCAACGAGCCAGAACAATCCAAATCCGACAACAGCAACGACGAGACCTCTTCAGCCACCGGGCCCAGGTGGGATCCCAATACCTGGAAGCCGGGAGTCAAACCAGACCTTACCAAACTAACACACACCGAACTACAGATCCTCTACAGCCGCCTCGACAGAGAACCTCCCTCAGGAATCAGAACCATTGATTGCTCCATCGACGACCTCCAGTTCCAAGTCACCGACCTTCTTCAAAGCTACTCTAAACGCAGACACAGCATCTCTCCAAAAAAGAAAGCGAAAAAAGGAAAACCAACTTCTTAAAATTTATTATTTTTTAAATTTTAAACTTAACCATGGCTTTTATTCTATGCACTAATCGTATTTTAAACTTTTTATGAATACAATTAATGACCTGCTGTAATTTAAAATAATTTAAAAGGCAGGAAAAATAACATGACAAGGGTACTGTAACTCAAGTTTTTTAATAAACAAATTCAGTATCTGTTCTTATCAGCTTAATATCTGATACGGGTCCCATCGGGGCCCAAGATATTAAACTTATTTTTGGACGGCGGCGGAGAGGTCGGAGCTTGCTCCACCTCCGCCACGGGTTGGCCTGGTATTGCAGTTCTTCCAGGATCGGCCCACCTCGCTCAATGAATCTAAAATCAAACACCATATATATATATATATATATATATATATATATATATTCCTGACGTCATAAGAGGGAAAGTCGTCATTGGCTAGTAGATCATTTTGAAGATTCGGACGGATTTGTTTTGTAATTTTTTACCTTAACTGTCGTACGTTACCAACGGTATGTTTTTTTAAGTCACTTTCGTTACTAACAGGAGACATGATTAGGAGTTCACAGCCGGCCGCTTTTCGACATTCGCATTGGCAACACGTCTTCCCCTTTAAAAAAATTACCCCCTCCCAAACCATGGTAACTCCGTTCTCGAAACGGACACCATATAAGTTATTTACATCGAGTTACCTAGCGAGGATTGCGGTACTATCGCTGTAGAAATAGGGGACTGTTAAAAGCGGGATGGTTTGGAAAAAACGAGTTTTTGTGTTGCTGATGCCGGGGCGCGTACTACGCGGCAACCACGGTCAATTCGTAGTGCCATATCTCATGACACTTCTCTACAGCTGTTCTGGTAAGCGTGCAGGAGGAAACTCCGTATGATCAAGATCTTACTTTTTCTAATTATCGATTAAGCACGGTTCCATGTTGCCACTTATTTAAAAAAAGACCCAGAGAAAACCGAAGATAAATTATCGCCTTGGCGAACTAGTTAGAAACAGCGTAAAAGAAAATATTTAAAAATACACAAATTTTATTAGAAAGACTCAAATACCCCGTTAATGAAAAAAAGAGGGTGAGAGGAAGAGATCAGCCACCGGCACGCCGTGTTCCCTGGTGGTCTCCCTCCCTCCCAAGAAATGACCCCACTCGACGCGGCTTACCGTCGTTGATGGGTCGAGAACCAATGTATTCCGCGTGATATTACCGTTGACGGCTGAAAACGCTCGATGGCCGTCGATCTTTTTGTTTGAAATCAAGAAGTTACCTTCTTTGGTCAGACGTGATGGTTATACACGCTGTCATCTCCAACCACGAGCAATCTGCTTAAACATAATTATGAAATTTATGAATGCTCAATCTCACTCTTTTTCTTTTTCAACCACCAAAGCCCCCTTTGCCGGTTATCGCTTCTCGGCCTTTTGGCTAAGATCAAAGTGTAGTATCTGTAGGATGGCTATGGAGGTGAGAAAACGAACTGCTCGACTAGAAGTCGACGCTGGCTTTCTGGAAGTTGCCTGTGCCTTCCATGAAAAGCTTGGTCCCGACAGTATCGAGACAATTCAGCCTATCGGTAAAGAAACTTTCCTTCTTACCTTTACGACCCTGGCATTCCTGCAGAAGGCTGTCTCTTATGAAGACTTCCTAATCAATAACAAGTCAAGTAAAATCACCAGTATCGAAGACGACGGCTTCTGGCTGACCATCAAATCACTACCACCATGGATTCAATGGGACTCAATATTAACGACCCTACGGCAGTATGGGGAAATTAAAGCGCATCGTTTCGACGAATATAAAGAAATTAAAGGAATCAGGAATGGAGACCGTGCGGTAAAAATCAAGATGACAAAAACTATACCTAATGTACTTTTTTTTGGGCGTAGCCGGGCATTAGTGTTTTATCAAGGTGTAACAAAAAAGTGTTTCTACTGCGACCAAGAGGGGCACGTGGCCTCTTCTTGCGAAGCAAAGAAAAACCGGACGGCTGAGAAGACACGTGCTTCTGCAGAAATCAAGGAACAAACAACGACGAACACACAGGAAAGCGCTAATTCCAGTCACCAAGATGCAGACAACGGTACTTCTCCTACGGAACAAGTGCCCATAGCAGAATCGACAACATCACAAGGAACACCACCAAGCGACCACCAGGTATCTCAGTCCGAGGATCCGAACAGCGACCTCTACATCAGCCCGGAAAATTTAGAAAGCGTCAGGAAATACTCCCAGACACAACTTAAAGGGTTCATTGAATACCTGCGGACTACCGACGAATATAGCGACGAGAGGAGGCAGGTGTTTCTCGCGCTCGCCAACCAGGAACAGGAAAAATTTTCAAAAAAACGTATGCTCAACTCTCCAGGAAAGGCGACCAAGAAGGGAAAGACGCAAAACGAAGAGCAAAAGACATTCGCCAGCGCCACCAAAAACATACCTGAGAAGGATCTATATAATGAATACGTAACATACTAAATCTTTTTATGGCAACTTTTTAATTTTAACTACGTGCAAATTCTTTTATATTCATTTACTTTTGTTTACACTTTTTATCTGGTTTTAACTTAACGTTATCCCTGAAAAAGAAGGAAAAAAAATACTTACCCTTACCTATTAAAAACCATTTATACTCACCTCGACGATGGAAAAAAAACCCTTACCTAAAAAATGAAACTTGAAAACTTACTTTTGTTCGCGCTAATTTAATTTAATTAAACGCGAACATCTGTAAATTTGTAAATTTGACTGATATTTAATAAACAAATTCAGTATCTGTTCTTATCAGCTTAATATCTGATACGGGTCCCATCGGGGCCCAAGATATTAAACTTATTTTTGGACGGCGGCGGAGAGGTCGGAGCTTGCTCCACCTCCGCCACGGGTTGGCCTGGTATTGCAGTTCTTCCAGGATCGGCCCACCTCGCTCAATGAATCTAAAATCAAACACCATATATATATATATATATATATATATATATATATATATATATATATATATATTCCTGACGTCATAAGAGGGAAAGTCGTCATTGGCTAGTAGATCATTTTGAAGATTCGGACGGATTTGTTTTGTAATTTTTTACCTTAACTGTCGTACGTTACCAACGGTATGTTTTTTTTAAGTCACTTTCGTTACTAACAGGAGACATGATTAGGAGTTCACAGCCGGCCGCTTTTCGACATTCGCATTGGCAACACGTCTTCCCCTTTAAAAAAATTACCCCCTCCCAAACCATGGTAACTCCGTTCTCGAAACGGACACCATATAAGTTATTTACATCGAGTTACCTAGCGAGGATTGCGGTACTATCGCTGTAGAAATAGGGGACTGTTAAAAGCGGGATGGTTTGGAAAAAACGAGTTTTTGTGTTGCTGATGCCGGGGCGCGTACTACGCGGCAACCACGGTCAATTCGTAGTGCCATATCTCATGACACTTCTCTACAGCTGTTCTGGTAAGCGTGCAGGAGGAAACTCCGTATGATCAAGATCTTACTTTTTCTAATTATCGATTAAGCACGGTTCCATGTTGCCACTTATTTAAAAAAAGACCCAGAGAAAACCGAAGATAAATTATCGCCTTGGCGAACTAGTTAGAAACAGCGTAAAAGAAAATATTTAAAAATAAACAAATTTTATTAGAAAGACTCAAATACCCCGTTAATGAAAAAAAAGAGGGTGAGAGGAAGAGATCAGCCACCGGCACGCCGTGTTCCCTGGTGGTCTCCCTCCCTCCCAAGAAATGACCCCACTCGACGCGGCTTACCGTCGTTGATGGGTCGAGAACCAATGTATTCCGCGTGATATTACCGTTGACGGCTGAAAACGCTCGATGGCCGTCGATCTTTTTGTTTGAAATCAAGAAGTTACCTTCTTTGGTCAGACGTGATGGTTATACACGCTGTCATCTCCAACCACGAGCAATCTGCTTAAACATAATTATGAAATTTATGAATGCTCAATCTCACTCTTTTTCTTTTTCAACCACCAAAGCCCCCTTTGCCGGTTATCGCTTCTCGGCCTTTTGGCTAAGATCAAAGTGTAGTATCTGTTTTCAATAGTGCTATACCGAGATCTTAGTCGGGGGGCGAGAAGTGTTTATACGCCTTTAAGGCGAGTGTTCCTGCCTCGCTGCATGATCCGTTCCGTTGCTGCTCTGTCGCTGATCCTGTAAAAGAATACCTACCTGGTACGATCCTGACGTCGCTCCTTCTTGGAGCTCTCCTCTCCTGACGAAACTCTCCTAGTCATAATGGCTACGGAGGAAAGAAAAAGGACGGCCCGACTTGAGGTCAATGCTGACTTTCTGGACGTGGCACGCACCCTGTACGACCATCTTGGCCCGAAGTGTCTCGACACTCTCCAACCTGTGGGTAATGGAATTTTTCTACTTACCTTTACGACCCTGGCATTCCTCCACCAAGCACTCGCCTGCGACGACCTGAAAACCAAAGACCAGAGATGGAAACTTACCTGTGTGGATGACGACGGACAATGGCTTACTATAAAGAACCTTCCTAAATGGATCCAGTGGGATGCTGTTATAAGTAATCTCAGACAATTCGGTGATGTCAAAACTTACCGTTTTGATGAATATTCCCAACTCAAAGGAGTAAAAAATGGTGACCGCTCCGTTAAAATTATTATGAAAAAACCGATCCCAAATGTGTTGTTTTTCGGACGTAGTCGGGCCTTAGTCTACTACAGAGGCGTTATTAAAAAATGTTTTTATTGTGACGAAGAAGGGCACGCGGTTGTGGATTGCGAAACAAAGAAGAAAAAGACGGCGGAAGAGACAAAAACGGGAGATAACAACGACTTACCCAAAGAAACTGAACGAAACCGAAGCTCCACACCTACACCTGCCAATGCCACCACTCGAGCCGATAACCTAGAAGAAAATCAATCAAGCAACTTACCTATACTTACCGCAACCGATGACTCCAAAAGCTCTGAAGAGAGCTGGACGCTAACATCACCAGAACCATCCAAGAAATATGCAGAACCTCCAGTCCAAACCAGCCAATACGCCGACGCCATAAAAAATCCGCCACATCCTGATGAACCTGAGAATACGCCCAAATCCCACGAATCCAACAACAACAGCACGCAAATCCACAAGGAATTCAGCACCGTCCACTCTGAAGTCAGCAGCTTGGGCGTTGATCCGACCATGTTCAATGATAGTTTTATAAAATATTTAGAAGGGTTCTTGCCAGACCGGTTTGACAAGTTTACTTCCGAAGTCTTAGAATTTACAGATATAACTACGCCTCAAAAGAAATTCCTCATCAGCCACGGTAAACTACACGCAATGAAGTACTCCAAGAGACGCCAGACCACTCCTCCGCCCAAGGCTCCCAAGAAAACAAAAAAGTAATCATAAATAGAACTGCGAAATCGATTAATTGACAATTTTAACCATACATGTTTACACTTATTTGAAAATACTTCTGTTATTAGCTTACTTTAAGAACTAAGCCCATTTTGAAATGTAGGTTATTTTTTTTAGCTTTACATTTTTTTTAACTTATGTCTTTTTGTATATATTTATTTTAAATATTTCAAAAAAATTCATTCATTTTACCTTAACAGATTTTTTACAAAAAATGTAATAAGCTTGTGACAATTTAAACTTAACTGTTTATATTTAATAAACAAATTCAGTATCTGTTCTTATCAGCTTAATATCTGATACGGGTCCCATCGGGGCCCAAGATATTAAACTTATTTTTGGACGGCGGCGGAGAGGTCGGAGCTTGCTCCACCTCCGCCACGGGTTGGCCTGGTATTGCAGTTCTTCCAGGATCGGCCCACCTCGCTCAATGAATCTAAAATCAAACACCATATATATATATATATATATATATATATATATATATATATATATATATATATATATATATATATATATATTCCTGACGTCATAAGAGGGAAAGTCGTCATTGGCTAGTAGATCATTTTGAAGATTCGGACGGATTTGTTTTGTAATTTTTTACCTTAACTGTCGTACGTTACCAACGGTATGTTTTTTTTAAGTCACTTTCGTTACTAACAGGAGACATGATTAGGAGTTCACAGCCGGCCGCTTTTCGACATTCGCATTGGCAACACGTCTTCCCCTTTAAAAAAATTACCCCCTCCCAAACCATGGTAACTCCGTTCTCGAAACGGACACCATATAAGTTATTTACATCGAGTTACCTAGCGAGGATTGCGGTACTATCGCTGTAGAAATAGGGGACTGTTAAAAGCGGGATGGTTTGGAAAAAACGAGTTTTTGTGTTGCTGATGCCGGGGCGCGTACTACGCGGCAACCACGGTCAATTCGTAGTGCCATATCTCATGACACTTCTCTACAGCTGTTCTGGTAAGCGTGCAGGAGGAAACTCCGTATGATCAAGATCTTACTTTTTCTAATTATCGATTAAGCACGGTTCCATGTTGCCACTTATTTAAAAAAAGACCCAGAGAAAACCGAAGATAAATTATCGCCTTGGCGAACTAGTTAGAAACAGCGTAAAAGAAAATATTTAAAAATAAACAAATTTTATTAGAAAGACTCAAATACCCCGTTAATGAAAAAAAAGAGGGTGAGAGGAAGAGATCAGCCACCGGCACGCCGTGTTCCCTGGTGGTCTCCCTCCCTCCCAAGAAATGACCCCACTCGACGCGGCTTACCGTCGTTGATGGGTCGAGAACCAATGTATTCCGCGTGATATTACCGTTGACGGCTGAAAACGCTCGATGGCCGTCGATCTTTTTGTTTGAAATCAAGAAGTTACCTTCTTTGGTCAGACGTGATGGTTATACACGCTGTCATCTCCAACCACGAGCAATCTGCTTAAACATAATTATGAAATTTATGAATGCTCAATCTCACTCTTTTTCTTTTTCAACCACCAAAGCCCCCTTTGCCGGTTATCGCTTCTCGGCCTTTTGGCTAAGATCAAAGTGTAGTATCTGTTCTGCAATATTATACCGAGATCTTAGTCGAGGGGCGAGAAGTGTATACTACGCCTTTCAGGCACGTTCCTGCTCTGTCGCTGCTCATTCTTGTTACATCGCTGTACCTGCCTGCTCTGTCGCTGTCCTGTTCCACGCTGATCCAGCTCTACCGCTTGGTTCCGTCCACAGAAGCCGCTCCGCTCTAGGAGCTCCCTCTATCTTCACTCTATCCTTGGCCACTATGGCGGCCTCGGAAGAGAAAAAACGGACAGTCCGTCTGGAAGTTGACGCTCCCGTCCTTGATGTCGCCAAAATGTTCTATAAGGACTTTGGTCCCACAAAAATCGATACTATTCAACCTGCTGGTAAAAACCTGTTCCTGATCACCTTTACTACGCTCCAGTTCGTTCAGCAAGTTTTGCAAAATAACCTTACGGTACTCGGCAAGCAATGCACCGTCACTGCAGTTGAGGAAGAGGGTCAATGGATCACTATCAAGAATCTTCCAAAATGGGTTCAATGGGACTCAGTTTTGAGTACCCTAAAACAATACGGCAAAGTCACAGCCCACAAGTTCGACGAATACCCCAATATGAAAGGTCTCAAGAATGGCGATAGGTCTGTAAGGATCAAGATGACCACTAACGTTCCCAATGCCCTACAGTTCGGTAGGATCCGGGCCCTTGTCTTTTATCGAGGCATGGTCAAGAGGTGTTTCTTCTGTCAAGAAGAAGGCCATACAGTCTCCGCATGCGATAAAAAGCAGACACAGCAAGCACAGCGGGAACGCAGGGCGAATCCCGACGCTATGCCAGTACCACCCGTGGATCAGGAAGTAGAGATTCCAGATGCCGATAGTGCTACAAATACGAGCGCTAACCAAGAGGCAGATATTGCCTGCAAAGACATTACTGTCTCCTCGATGAATGTCTCGCAAGACAGCTCAGAGAGTTCCTTTTCGCCTACAGGCGAAAGTCCCACTACCAAGACTTTTTCCAGCGCAGTTGAGAACGGTTACTGCGCTAACCCGAACTCCAACCCGATACCTGTTCCAATAGCAACAAAAGTACCTCATTCCGAATCACCTAACCAGAAACGGCCTCGAAGCCATTCCAAAGACAGCTCATCCAAGAGGGGCCGGTCAAAAACAAAGTCACCACCGAAAGGAAGTAAATAAACAAGTTTTATTTACTCACCTTCAAGAACAATCGTCCGAATACGAGAACCTGAAAGAAAAGAAAATTACCAAGGTTTTAATCAAGAGTTTTTTACTTACCTTTTTAATGACTAATACATTTACTTTTAAAACTGCAACGTTGAACGTCAACGGACTCAGAGATCGTAAAAAAATGGAAGCTATAGCTGGCTTCATCATTACTATTAATTTCGACATTTTATTCTTACAAGAAACGCATTTTTGCGCCAGGGACGACAGGCGACAAATTCGTACTATTTTTCAAGGCTACAAAATTTACTACAGTAGTGCCCCGACGACATCCTCAGGGGGCACGGCAATCCTTCTAAAAAACAAGTGGATAACACATGTTACTGGCTTCCGTCCGGACAACGAGGGTAGAGTTACCAGCCTCAATATCCACATCAATGGACATAAGGCACGTATCGTCTCGGTCTATGCACCGTGCAAACCTACCGAGAGGCTCCGCTTCTTTTCAAACTTACACAATTTTTTCACGGGGACTTTTAATCTCATTATCATCGGGGGAGATTTCAACTGTATTAACGATCCGCTGCTCGACAAGGAAGGCGGGCGTCACTTCATTGATAAAAGCGTACCCGAGCTGAATTCAGTTTGTCAAGACTTCAGCCTTTTCGACACCTGGCGGGCTAAACACCCAACGACGAGACAATTTTCGTGGCGTTCAACTAGCGTAGCGACTCGACTGGACAAAATTTTTTGTTCCAACACCAACTACGTTCAGGTAACTGACTCTGAAATGGTTTCCTTAAACAGTACTGCTCAGCTAGTATCCGATCACGACTGTGTCCTGTCCACCTTCAAAATTAACCCTCTGGAGCCGAAAGGCCCCGGAGTCTGGAGACTTAATCCGGCCATTTTTAAAGAAGATCAAGATGACAACCTGAAATCAAAACTTCAGGCCCTTATCAGCAAGGTGTCTAACCCTCAGGAGTGGGAAACCTTCAAATCCGAAGCCGCGGACTGTCTACGCAGTTTCTCCAAACATAGAGCCGCCGAGAAGCGAAAAAATCTCGCTTTTCTACGGTGGACGCTCCAAAAATTGTCTAATTTTAAAACCAATTCAATAGAAACACAAATTGCTATAACAGAAGTAAATGATCGAATTTCAGAAGTATACCATCACGCTTATCTCGAAAAACAGTCAAAACTTCTATCAGCCTGCCTTCACGATGAAGAAACTTTTTCCGGCAATTTCTACCGCCGAGCTAGTGCCCCGAAGAAAACCATCCGAATTACGTCTCTACTTACCAAGGAGGGACCAGTCCATGGCCAAGATGGAGTCACAAAAGCGTTTCGGCAATTTTACATGAACCTATATGAAAAAAAACAAGTCAGTACCTTAGAAAACCAAATACTTACCAACTTACCTCATTTATCCAGCGAAGACAGAAATCCACTAGCCCAGCAAATTACCAGCAACGAAATAACGAGCGCCATCAAGACTATGAAAACTGGTAGAGCTCCAGGTCCAGATGGGCTAAGCATAGAGTTTTACCTGTTCATTTGGGAGTTCATTTGCCCAATCCTCGTTCAACTTTTCAATACCATCATTCACGAGACTCAGCTCCCCGACTCTTTTCGACAAGGCCTAGTCACACTTCTATGCAAGGACACCGACCACAAAGACAATCCAGAATTCTGGCGACCAATCACCTTACTGAACCTCGACCGGCGCCTCCTGGCCAAGATCCTGGAAACTAGAATTTCCAAAATCGCTACCAACATTATTGGTACTAACCAGTCTTGTGGAGTGAAAGGACGTAATCCTCTCCACAACCTTGTCATGCTTCGAGATATCATGGAAAACACTATCAATAGGGGACAGTCCGGCTTCTTGGTGGCTGTGGACTTCCAAAAGGCATTCGACTCAATCGACCATGAATACCTGTGGAAAACTCTTAAACTCTTTGGCTTTGGTGAAGAGTTTATTGCCTTCCTGAAAACAATTTACACTAACAACGACAGTAATCTACTAATAAATAATGAACTCACCAAGTCTTTTCCAGTCCGTAGGGGGGTACGCCAAGGCTGCCCCCTATCGCCGATCCTTTTCTGCCTAGCGTTGGAACCCCTTCTGCGCTCAGTCACCTATTCGCCACTCATCTCCGGCCTTCACTGTCCTGGAACCAACGCCTCATTGGACCAAAAATATGCGGCTCACGCCGATGACTGCAATTTCTTCACTAACAACACCTCCAGTATCAGCCACATTTTCTACCTCATCACAGAATTCAGCAATATTTCCGGATGTCTGATCAACACTGACAAAACGAAGGTTATGCCGATCGGGTTTTCACCGCCCGACGTCCTGCCTTCATCCTGTCCCGTCAAAGTACTCTCTACCACAGTAAAAATCATGGGAATTGTCCTGAATTCAACTGGCATCTGCTCGTCCAACAATCGCACTCTTAATGACCGTTTCAAAAACACTCTAGAGCAATTCAACGACCACCAGCTGTCTATGCGAGCCCGAATCCAACTGGTTAAACAAGTCGCCTTACCTAAACTGACCTACGCTGTCCCTCTAGTCAACTTCACCAAGTCCTTCCTGGAAGCCTTAACAAGAGTGATATTCTTGTTCATCTGGAATAACACTCAAGAAACCGTTGCCCGTACCACAATGTACCTCCCTCCAGACAAGGGAGGTAGGGGAGTCCCGAACCTCCATCAAGAAATCAAAGCCTTGGAATTCTCACGTTACTCATCCTGTCTGCAAGCTAAAAACCACGCTGTAAAAAAGTCCGTCATTTTTCATCTCTCAACTACCAGTACCACCGTTTTCAAGATCCCATGGGACCACCATATGCCTCACGCTAGCTCAGTCAATCCCATGTATCAGTCATTCAGAGACACAGCACTCACCTTGAAGAAAATCGATCTAACCAGTAATCTCCTAGAAGCCAAAAACAAATCAATTAAAACAAAATTACAGACAACCATACCTACCACACCAAGAATCGTTTCCCTCCAGCCGCATATCAACTGGGGCGTCGCTTTCCGGCGGTGCACCAGTGTATTTCTCGAAGGCTCACGGCGAGACTTCGCATTCAAAGTTAACCACAACGTCCTTCCGACCAGAGATGTCTTGTTCACTCGTAACATGGCCACAACACGATCCTGCTCGTTCTGTACCTCAACGGAGACTCTTACTCACCTACTCTATGATTGCGCAATACCTAAACTTCTCAGGAACCACGCCAGAGTCTTCTTTGGCGCCCGCTTTCTATCATGGTCTACCATAAGTCATCTAACGCCACTCCCTGTGCCGAAGTCGGTCATATACATTGCCACTATCATAATCACCGAAATCAACTTCCAGGTCTGGAAAGCCAGAAACCGTCTACTTTTTGAAAACAAACGAGATGTCGCTAAAGTCGTTTTAGCACGTGTCCGGCTTCACCTTCAGCGGCGAGCGAGGGCGGACCGACACCATCTATCTGGAACATCGTTCAGCGAGAAATGGTGCGCACCGGAGCTTCCGGCCCTGCAACTCCACCAAAACGAAG
Source organism: Leiobunum rupestre (assembly GCF_980474605.1). NCBI lineage: Eukaryota > Metazoa > Arthropoda > Arachnida > Opiliones > Sclerosomatidae > Leiobunum > Leiobunum rupestre. Next base: position 54,871,510 of record NC_143392.1, on the reverse strand, counting down.
AATTCAAACTTCTATTTTAAACAATTTTCATTGACTTTTAGCTTTACAAAAAAAATACGTTAAAAATATAAAAAGTTTCCCTCTCCTAGTTTGTTCGCGTTAAGTTAAACTAAAAAATAAACCGCGAACAAAAAGTATAAAAGTGTAAAATATCTATATATGTAAAAATGTACTCCTCTTAACGACCTTTTAATAAACAATTAAAAGTATCTGTTCTTATCAGCTTAATATCTGATACGGGTCCCATCGGGGCCCAAGATATTAAACTTATTTTTGGACGGCGGCGGAGAGGTCGGAGCTTGCTCCACCTCCGCCACGGGTTGGCCTGGTATTGCAGTTCTTCCAGGATCGGCCCACCTCGCTCAATGAATCTAAAATCAAACACCATATATATATATATTCCTGACGTCATAAGAGGGAAAGTCGTCATTGGCTAGTAGATCATTTTGAAGATTCGGACGGATTTGTTTTGTAATTTTTTACCTTAATTGTCGTACGTTACCAACGGTATGTTTTTTTTAAGTCACTTTCGTTACTAACAGGAGACATGATTAGGAGTTCACAGCCGGCCGCTTTTCGACATTCGCGTTGGCAACACGTCTTCCCCTTTAAAAAATTACCCCCTCCCAAACCATGGTAACTCCGTTCTCGAAACGGACACCATATAAGTTATTTACATCGAGTTACCTAGCGAGGATTGCGGTACTATCGCTGTAGAAATAGGGGACTGTTAAAAGCGGGAAGGTTTGGAAAAAACGAGTTTTTGTGTTGCTGATGCCGGGGCGCGTACTACGCGGCAACCACGATGAATTCGTAGTGCCATATCTCATGACACTTCTCTACAGCTGTTCTGGTAAGCGTGCAGGAGGAAACTCCGTATGATCAAGATCTTACTTTTTCTAATTATCGATTAAGCACGGTTCCATGTTGCCACTTATTTAAAAAAAGACCCAGAGAAAACCGAAGATAAATTATCGCCTTGGCGAACTAGTTAGAAACAGCGTAAAAGAAAATATTTAAAAATACACAAATTTTATTAGAAAGACTCAAATACCCCGTTAATGAAAAAAAAGAGGGAGAGAGGAAGAGATCAGCCACCGGCACGCCGTGTTCCCTGGTGGTCTCCCTCCCTCCCAAGAAATGACCCCACTCGACGCGGCTTACCGTCGTTGATGGGTCGAGAACCAATGTATTCCGCGTGATATTACCGTTGACGGCTGAAAACGCTCGATGGCCGTCGATCTTTTTGTTTGAAATCAAGAAGTTACCTTCTTTGGTCAGACGTGATGGTTATACACGCTGTCATCTCCAACCACGAGCAATCTGCTTAAACATAATTATGAAATTTATGAATGCTCAATCTCACTCTTTTTCTTTTTCAACCACCAAAGCCCCCTTTGCCGGTTATCGCTTCTCGGCCTTTTGGCTAAGATCAAAGTGTAGTATCTGTTCCCAGCTATTTCGCTGAAATCTTGGCCGAAAGGCCGTTAAGCGACGTTTACGCTTCTCAGCCTGTTCCTGTGATGCTGACTTACCTGCCGGTATTCTGACGTGCCTGTTCCTGTTCCTGCTTCCGCAGCTGTTCCTGGTTCCGTTACTGATCCTGGTTCTGCTGCCGTTCCTGATCCTGGTGCCGCTGCTACTTACCTGTCGCTGCTGTTCCGGGTCGCTACGCCTGTATCCTGACTTGGCTGATTCCTGCCAATACCCTTCGACGCTGTTCCTTCCTGGGACTTGCCTTCACCTGACGACCCCTCTAAAGCCATCATGGCTGCAGAGGTGAAAAAGAGAACTGCCCGTCTAGACGTCGACGCCGGCTTCCTTGAAGTCGCCCAGACCTTCCTCCGAAAAATCGGACCAAATTCAATCGAAACGCTCCAACCTGTTGGTAAAGAATCCTTTTTACTTACCTTTACAACCCTGGCCTTCCTGCAACAAGCGGTCTCCTACGGAGAATTAACCATCAACAACAAGACCTGTAAAGTCACCAGCGTCGAGGATGACGGCGTCTGGCTGACCATCAAACAGCTTCCATCGTGGATCCAATGGGATTCCATTCTGACAACCCTGCGGCAATACGGAGACATCAAAGCTCATCGCCACGACGAATATAAAGAATTAAAGGGGATAAAGAACGGAGATCGTGTGGTAAAATTAAAAATGAAACAAACCGTTCCTAACGTACTTTATTTTGGCCGTAGCAGGGCCCTGGTATATTATACCGGGGTTGCCAAAAAATGCTTCTTTTGCGAACAGGAGGGGCACGTTGCCTCTGACTGTGAAAAAAAGAAAAACCGGATAGCCGAGAAAAAAGAAACTGAAAAACCCGAATTACCAGAGGATCCTGAAACCACCAGAACTTCAACACCTGCACTTACCAACGCCACCACTCGAGCCAATAACCTAGAAGAAAATCAATCAAGCAACTTACCCATACTTACCGCACCCGACGACTCCAAAAGCTCTGAAGAGAGCTGGACGCTGATGTCACCAGAACCTTCCAAAACGAACGCAGAACCTCCAGTCAAAACCAGCCAATACTCCGATGCCCTGAAAACCGCTCACAAGCCCGATGAACCTGAAAATCAATCTAAATCAACAAGCAGTGAACCAAAAAAGAACAACTCCGACTCCGGTACCACCTCAAAAGAAATCACCGCAACAGCCAGACCTCCATATGATCCTACGACCTGGATACCAGGAACGAGACCACCTATAAAACATTTAACCAAACAAGAACTACATATGCTTATCGAACACATCAAGACAGTACCCTATGGCCAGGACGGTAATGTTAACTGGTCCATAGCCGAATACTTTGCCGAAATCAAATTAGAAATCCAAAACTACCAAAAACGCCCACGCAGTACCACTCCCACCAAAGAAACCAAAAAAGGGAAATCTTCACGTTAAAGTTTTTATTAATTTTAAACTTTACCTCTGTTTTATCTCTATGAACTAATTAGTTTTATACTTTTTAAATTTTATATCTATTTAATGACCTGTTTTAATTTAAACTAATTTAAAAAAACAGGAACTATCTGACAGGGTACTGTATTTTATTGAAATTTTTAATAAACAAATTCAGTATCTGTTCTTATCAGCTTAATATCTGATACGGGTCCCATCGGGGCCCAAGATATTAAACTTATTTTTGGACGGCGGCGGAGAGGTCGGAGCTTGCTCCACCTCCGCCACGGGTTGGCCTGGTATTGCAGTTCTTCCAGGATCGGCCCACCTCGCTCAATGAATCTAAAATCAAACACCATATATATATATATATATATATATATATATATATATATATTCCTGACGTCATAAGAGGGAAAGTCGTCATTGGCTAGTAGATCATTTTGAAGATTCGGACGGATTTGTTTTGTAATTTTTTACCTTAATTGTCGTACGTTACCAACGGTATGTTTTTTTTAAGTCACTTTCGTTACTAACAGGAGACATGATTAGGAGTTCACAGCCGGCCGCTTTTCGACATTCGCGTTGGCAACACGTCTTCCCCTTTAAAAAATTACCCCCTCCCAAACCATGGTAACTCCGTTCTCGAAACGGACACCATATAAGTTATTTACATCGAGTTACCTAGCGAGGATTGCGGTACTATCGCTGTAGAAATAGGGGACTGTTAAAAGCGGGAAGGTTTGGAAAAAACGAGTTTTTGTGTTGCTGATGCCGGGGCGCGTACTACGCGGCAACCACGATCAATTCGTAGTGCCATATCTCATGACACTTCTCTACAGCTGTTCTGGTAAGCGTGCAGGAGGAAACTCCGTATGATCAAGATCTTACTTTTTCTAATTATCGATTAAGCACGGTTCCATGTTGCCACTTATTTAAAAAAAGACCCAGAGAAAACCGAAGATAAATTATCGCCTTGGCGAACTAGTTAGAAACAGCGTAAAAGAAAATATTTAAAAATACACAAATTTTATTAGAAAGACTCAAATACCCCGTTAATGAAAAAAAAGAGGGAGAGAGGAAGAGATCAGCCACCGGCACGCCGTGTTCCCTGGTGGTCTCCCTCCCTCCCAAGAAATGACCCCACTCGACGCGGCTTACCGTCGTTGATGGGTCGAGAACCAATGTATTCCGCGTGATATTACCGTTGACGGCTGAAAACGCTCGATGGCCGTCGATCTTTTTGTTTGAAATCAAGAAGTTACCTTCTTTGGTCAGACGTGATGGTTATACACGCTGTCATCTCCAACCACGAGCAATCTGCTTAAACATAATTATGAAATTTATGAATGCTCAATCTCACTCTTTTTCTTTTTCAACCACCAAAGCCCCCTTTGCCGGTTATCGCTTCTCGGCCTTTTGGCTAAGATCAAAGTGTAGTATCTGTTCTTATCAGCTTAATATCTGATACGGGTCCCATCGGGGCCCAAGATATTAAACTTATTTTTGGACGGCGGCGGAGAGGTCGGAGCTTGCTCCACCTCCGCCACGGGTTGGCCTGGTATTGCAGTTCTTCCAGGATCGGCCCACCTCGCTCAATGAATCTAAAATCAAACACCATATATATATATATATATATATATATATATATATATATATTCCTGACGTCATAAGAGGGAAAGTCGTCATTGGCTAGTAGATCATTTTGAAGATTCGGACGGATTTGTTTTGTAATTTTTTACCTTAATTGTCGTACGTTACCAACGGTATGTTTTTTTTAAGTCACTTTCGTTACTAACAGGAGACATGATTAGGAGTTCACAGCCGGCCGCTTTTCGACATTCGCGTTGGCAACACGTCTTCCCCTTTAAAAAATTACCCCCTCCCAAACCATGGTAACTCCGTTCTCGAAACGGACACCATATAAGTTATTTACATCGAGTTACCTAGCGAGGATTGCGGTACTATCGCTGTAGAAATAGGGGACTGTTAAAAGCGGGAAGGTTTGGAAAAAACGAGTTTTTGTGTTGCTGATGCCGGGGCGCGTACTACGCGGCAACCACGATCAATTCGTAGTGCCATATCTCATGACACTTCTCTACAGCTGTTCTGGTAAGCGTGCAGGAGGAAACTCCGTATGATCAAGATCTTACTTTTTCTAATTATCGATTAAGCACGGTTCCATGTTGCCACTTATTTAAAAAAAGACCCAGAGAAAACCGAAGATAAATTATCGCCTTGGCGAACTAGTTAGAAACAGCGTAAAAGAAAATATTTAAAAATACACAAATTTTATTAGAAAGACTCAAATACCCCGTTAATGAAAAAAAAGAGGGAGAGAGGAAGAGATCAGCCACCGGCACGCCGTGTTCCCTGGTGGTCTCCCTCCCTCCCAAGAAATGACCCCACTCGACGCGGCTTACCGTCGTTGATGGGTCGAGAACCAATGTATTCCGCGTGATATTACCGTTGACGGCTGAAAACGCTCGATGGCCGTCGATCTTTTTGTTTGAAATCAAGAAGTTACCTTCTTTGGTCAGACGTGATGGTTATACACGCTGTCATCTCCAACCACGAGCAATCTGCTTAAACATAATTATGAAATTTATGAATGCTCAATCTCACTCTTTTTCTTTTTCAACCACCAAAGCCCCCTTTGCCGGTTATCGCTTCTCGGCCTTTTGGCTAAGATCAAAGTGTAGTAAAGGCGGCGGCCGTGTCTCGTGTTCCCGGTTTTTGGTCTTAAGCCTAGTTTCTCCGCGCTCGCGTGTTCCTCTAGCTTCTGTTTTATTTGTAGTTTTAAACCCTTTCGGGTAGTTTTTTTTTCGTTTCTCAAGACAAAGCCAGCAATGGCTTCGTCTGAGAAAGCTCGTACTGCCCGGTTGGAGGCCGATCCCTCGGTATCCTACCTGGACGTCGCGAAAGCTGTGCATCAGCAAGCAGGGCCTAAAGCCATCGATACTCTACAGCCCTTGGCCGGCGGAGTATTTCTGATTACGTTCGTTACGCAAATGATCTTCGACCAATTCATGGACAGTAACTGCCTAAAGATAAAAGGTAAAGACTACGAGCTGCAAGGCATCGATTCCAACCATAAATGGATAACTATAAGAAATATACCGAAATGGATTCAACCCGAGACGGTGATGACGGCACTCCGCGAATACGGAGAAGTCAGTAAGCACGAATTTGAAACATTTAAAGACGTGGAGCTTGCCGGTGTACGCAACGGCAACCGAAGAATCAAAATCAAAATGTCAAAACCAGTGCCCAATATCTGGCGTTTTAACAGGAATAACTATTTGGTGGTTTATTCCGGGGTCAAGCAACTTTGTTTCGGCTGTAAAGAGGCCGGTCATAACAGAGCTGATTGCCCAAAACGTAAACTTCCCGTAACTCACGCCAACGGCGAGGTTCCGAAACAGCCGTCGGCATCGGCCGGCGAATCCGCGCCGGAAGAGGAGAACACCTTGGCAAAGGCGGTGGAAGGAGAAGTCGCCCGCGAATTCGCGCGGGAATCTGTAGAAAACGCGGGAGAAATCCCCCAAACGCCCGAGGGGGAGATTGCATCATCCGAAGAGGAGGACGGTTTCGTCTCGCCTACTGCTACGTCACCAGCATCTACGTCAGCCGCGAGTGTCAGTGCTACGTTCTCTTATCTCGCCGCTCTCACAAACAAGTTGCAACATCAGAGACACATCCCAGTCACCCCCATTCCTACCCATAACAAATTCACTGTTTTGTCACCTACCAAGCGAGGGAAAAGTAACTCTCCTCTGTCCAACGATCCTGAACCTAAAAAACACCGCTCGATGTCGTCTTCGCCATCAAGGAGAACCACCAAGTTTTAAGTGCTGACTACTTATAGTTAAGTTTGCAATTTTTTACCGTTAGTATAATTTCTAGTAATTCTTAATATATTGTTAAAAGTATTTATATTAATTGTAGTATTAGTGCCTTTATACTTATCTTTAATGTCCCTTTATAATTTTACTTGCGCAACTCTAAATGTCAATGGTCTGAAAAGTGTCGCGAAACAACGCGAAGTTGCCGCTTTGTTTTTAGCAACCAATCTAGACGTTCTGTTGTTGCAGGAAACGCATTGGCGCGAGGTCGACAACTGGTATGCTATTCGTAAGGTCTTCCCTGATATTTATATTTTATATAGTAGCGCGCAGTCGGCCAACTCCACCGGCACGGCTATTTTATTAAAAAGCAAATTTAAATCTTCCATTCTCGGTCTCCGAACTGACAACGAAGGAAGAGTTACTAGCGTTAATCTAGAAGTTAATAATTTTAAGTTTAGAGTGTTGTCGGTCTACGCGCCATGCGTTCCGAAAGCCAGACGTTTATTTTTCGCTAATTTATACGAATTTTTCGATGGTCATTATGACCACTTAATTGTTGGAGGAGATTTCAACTGTGTTTTAGACCCCGACTTAGACCGGGTAGGTGAAGGCGTTACTAACGACAACAGTGTTACGGAACTTAAACGAACTTTGTTGGACTTGGACTTGGTAGACGTTTGGCGTTCGCGTCATCCTACTACGAAAACTTATACTTGGCACCATAACGCGTTTCATTCGCGTCTCGATGCCATCTACATTTCTAACGATAACGTGTTTAGAATTGTTAATTCCGAAATTACACCTGTCGGTAGTAAAGATGTTAACATCTCCGACCATGATATGGTTTGGGCGCATTTGTCGTTAGGCGATAAACAACCGCGAGGTCCCGGTGTTTGGAAATTAATTCCGTCTGTCCTAGTAAATAACGAGCCTTTACGCGAACGCGTTACCGCGATCATCGCCGAGGTTTCTTCGATTTCGGATTGGTTTCGTGCCAAAAACACTTTGAAAGACATACTGATTTGCGATAGTTCAAGGCACGCCGCGGAAAAACGCAAACATGTCACCTTCCTTCGCTGGGCTCTCCAGAAGGTCAGCCGGGTTAAACGCCCGAACCTAGCAACCACCGCCGCCGTTGAAGAAGTGAAGTCGCTTCTCCAGACACAATACCGTCACCAGTATGAAGAGCGCCTGGACGAAGCCACGGCTTCAGCGCTCGAGGGAGAAGAAACCTTCTCGTCGGCATTCTACCGAAGATACAAAAAGAAACGCCACCACACTCAAATAACGGCCGCTGTTGGCCCGAATGGTCGTACTACTGATATCAAAGAAGTACGCGAAACGTTCGTGAATTTCTATTCAGAGCTGTATAATTCCGACAAGCCAAACGGGGATTTTTTAAACTCCGGTGCAGTCACGCTCCCGACACTGGACGATGTCTCTCGTGACACTCTCGTTTCAAGGGTCACAGAAGCTGAATTAAAATTCGCCCTTGGCCACATGAAAGGGGGCAAAGCCCCTGGTCCGGACGGCCTTACCATCGAGTTTTACAAATTCGTGTGGAACAGCGTCAGTCCCATTTTAGTCAAGGTGTTTAATTCCATGCTCGACGAGGGTACAATGCCGGTTTCTTTCAACGATGGCGTTGTTACTTTACTATGCAAAGATGAGCTCACCAAAGACAGTCCATCGTCCTGGCGCTCCATATCGCTTTTAAACTTCGATCGCAAATTACTAGCCAAGGTTTTGGAACTTCGTATTCCCAGTGTCGCGTCCCCTTTAATCGGAGAGACGCAAACCTGTGGAGTAAAGGGTCGACAACCCCTCTACAATTTAGTTCTACTGCGAGACATCCTGGCCCGGTACGCAGACCGTCATCAATCTGGCTTTCTCTTGGCCATCGATTTCGAAAAAGCTTTCGACCGCGTCGATCATCGCTTCTTGTTTAACGTCCTGTCGAAATTTGGCTTCGGCGAACAGTTCGTCTCGTGGATTCGTCTCTTGTACCTGAAAAATGAAAGCAAATTATTATTAAATAACGAACTTACCTCACCTTTTAGAATCCAGCGCGGCGTCCGACAGGGCTGCCCTCTGAGTCCAGTCCTGTTTTGTCTCGCCCTCGAACCTCTGCTCCGTAGTGTTGGTCAATCGCCATTTGTCAAGGGCCTTCAATGTCCGGGGAAACCTGTTCATGAATCCGAAACCGTCTACGCCGCCCATATGGACGATGTCAATTTTTTATTAGAAGATGGCGCTTCGGTAGCGGAGACTCTTCGTTTACTCGAAGGGTACGGCAAAGAAGCGGGCAGTAAACTGAATATAAACAAGACCAAGATCATATCCATTGGTGCTGGACGTGAAGCCGAGCTTCCACGCTCGGTCCGCTTCCGGTTATCCGACGACGCACTCAGAATTCTCGGTATCGATTTCCAAAAAGACGGAATATCACCCACTTCAAGTTCTCGATTCCTGGAAAAATTCACAGATTCATTCGGCGAATGGGACAACATGGAAATATCCATGCGCGCCAAGGTGCAACTCGTCAAACAAATCGCTTTACCGCGTCTTACTTACGGCGCTCCGGTGGTGTCCTTTAGCAAGGCCCAAATCGAAAAGGTCACTAAACGCATTTTCACGTTTCTCTGGGGAGGAAATTACGAACCGATCGCGAGAACCACGATGCACCTTAAAAAGCATGAAGGCGGCTTAGACGTCCCTGACGTCACCACCGTATTGAAAGCATTCGAGGTTTCCAGATATCTTTCTTGCCTCAAATCTGAAAACCACCCAGTACGAGACTCGGTCATTTTCGGGCTCTCGTCGACATGTACGACGTTGCTAGGCCTGCCATGGGACCGTGCAAAACTGCACGCCGGCGACGTGCTTCCGCATTACCAGCACCTAAAATCAATACTAACCGTTATCAAAGCACACGAACCCGACCTCGACTTTATAACGAAAACAAACGCCTACTTCCTGGATTCCCTCCGCAGCCAAGGACGTCCTAGGATTGTAGCGCTGCAGCCAGCCGTCAATTGGGACGTTGCATTCAAGAGAACCTCCGCTTCCTTCCTCGAAGGACGACGCAGGGACTTACTTTTCAAGATCGCCCACAACGCTTTACCGACGAGAGATGTTCTATACACTCGAAGCATGGCGACGACCCGCCAATGCGCGACATGCGGCGCCATAGAAACCCAAACGCACCTCTTCTACGAGTGCGACAACGCCAAACTTCTCCGCAACCACGTCCGCCAATTTTTGGGAGCTCGCTTCCTGAATTGGTCGACCATCATGCACTTAACGCCACTTCCGGTCCCGAAGGAAGCGTTGTACACGACGGTAATCATCTTAGCGGAAGTTGTCTTCCAACTCTGGAAAGCGCGCAACCGCGCCTTATTTGAAAATAAAAAAGACGTCGCGAAAATTATTCTCGCGCGGGTTCGACACAACGTCCTGTATCGCGCGAGATTAGACTTGCGCCGTCTTGACATAGAAATCTTCAAAGCTCGCTGGTGTGCCATACCAACTCCGGTCATAGAAATTGTAAATGGTGACCTTAACTTACTATTGTGAAAAGATCTCAAGCTAACCCCGTGATAAACAACTAGTCTTTAACAAAACAACATATAATATAAAGCCCCAAAGTACAAAATAAGACTGATGAAACTGTGTAATCTAATACTGTAATTACGTAAAAACACTATAGCACAAAATTCAAAATCAATCCTTTAAAAGGAACGAATTTGAAGTACAAATTTGTTAAATAAAACGTAGTCATAAGTACATAAATAAAGGGTATACTTACCTTTTAACGTAAAATCCCTACTGTTTTTACCACACGGAGTCAAGGATGGAATTACCCGTCCTGAAAAAAGCAACATTATAACTTACCTCTAATTGGAAAGAAAACCGAATCCTAAACAACCTGAAAAAAAAATTATTACAATAACAGTACTAAACTTGTTAACTTCGCGTCAATCAATACGAAAATTTCAATTTAACTGACTTAAACTAGTAAATAATGTACTAATGCAAAAACAAACTTACCTCTAAATAGCATGAATTTGGCGATTTAAAGTTATAAAAAAAACGTTCACATAAGTCAATAAAATAAAAAGTACACATTGCGATTTCAAATAACTGACAGAATTACCTGTCCGATATTTTGTTATTCTGTAATACCAAATATGTATTTTGATCATTTTTAAAATTTTTCTATTGTAATTCAAAGAATTTATAATAAAATATTTTAGTATCTGTTCTTATCAGCTTAATATCTGATACGGGTCCCAACGGGGCCCAAGATATTAAACTTATTTTTGGACGGCGGCGGAGAGGTCGGAGCTTGCTCCACCTCCGCCACGGGTTGGCCTGGTATTGCAGTTCTTCCAGGATCGGCCCACCTCGCTCAATGAATCTAAAATCAAACACCATATATATATATATATATATATATATATATATATATATATATATATATATATATATATATATTCCTGACGTCAGAAGAGGGAAAGTCGTCATTGGCTAGTAGATCATTTTGAAGATTCGGACGGATTTGTTTTGTAATTTTTTACCTTAATTGTCGTACGTTACCAACGGTATGTTTTTTTTAAGTCACTTTCGTTACTAACAGGAGACATGATTAGGAGTTCACAGCCGGCCGCTTTTCGACATTCGCGTTGGCAACACGTCTTCCCCTTTAAAAAATTACCCCCTCCCAAACCATGGTAACTCCGTTCTCGAAACGGACACCATATAAGTTATTTACATCGAGTTACCTAGCGAGGATTGCGGTACTATCGCTGTAGAAATAGGGGACTGTTAAAAGCGGGAAGGTTTGGAAAAAACGAGTTTTTGTGTTGCTGATGCCGGGGCGCGTACTACGCGGCAACCACGATCAATTCGTAGTGTCATATCTCATGACACTTCTCTACAGCTGTTCTGGTAAGCGTGCAGGAGGAAACTCCGTATGATCAAGATCTTACTTTTTCTAATTATCGATTAAGCACGGTTCCATGTTGCCACTTATTTAAAAAAAGACCCAGAGAAAACCGAAGATAAATTATCGCCTTGGCGAACTAGTTAGAAACAGCGTAAAAGAAAATATTTAAAAATAAACAAATTTTATTAGAAAGACTCAAATACCCCGTTAATGAAAAAAAAGAGGGAGAGAGGAAGAGATCAGCCACCGGCACGCCGTGTTCCCTGGTGGTCTCCCTCCCTCCCAAGAAATGACCCCACTCGACGCGGCTTACCGTCGTTGATGGGTCGAGAACCAATGTATTCCGCGTGATATTACCGTTGACGGCTGAAAACGCTCGATGGCCGTCGATCTTTTTGTTTGAAATCAAGAAGTTACCTTCTTTGGTCAGACGTGATGGTTATACACGCTGTCATCTCCAACCACGAGCAATCTGCTTAAACATAATTATGAAATTTATGAATGCTCAATCTCACTCTTTTTCTTTTTCAACCACCAAAGCCCCCTTTGCCGGTTATCGCTTCTCGGCCTTTTGGCTAAGTTCAAAGTGTAGTATCTGTTCTGCAATATTATACCGAGATCTTAGTCGAGGGGCGAGAAGTGTTTTCTACGCCTTGAAGGCGAGTTTTGCTGCACCGCTGCACGAGATGTTCCTGTCCTGAGCCGCTCTGCTGTTTCCTGTTTCCTGAAAGAAAGTTACTTACCTGTTCTTGGCTGTCCTGTTCCGGTCCCAGAAGAGTATCCAGTCTTGCATCGATCTTACATTACCATCTCGACGACCGCAGACGTGCCTTAATGGCCCCTGCCCAGTCGACGATGTCCTCCTCTCCAGCTGAAGCCTTGAAAAAGATGACAGCTCGGGTCAAATACGAAGGCGTTGCTCTCAACGACCTTGTTCCAGCTCTCTTTGGTCTCGTCGGACCAAATGGAATCACCGTGTTCCAGCCTGTGGGAAAAGAAGTCGCACAGGTGACCTTTAAAGACGCATCCTGCTTCCAGAAGGCCATTGAAGCCGGCATCATGGTCGGAGATAATCAAGTTGAAATCGTTGGTGTAGCTGATCCGATTTCATACATCACGTTGCGAGATGCCCCGAGTTGGTGGGAGCTATCTTTCCTCAAGACCGCTCTTCGATCCTTCTGCGATGTCCTCAGCGAATCCTGGGAAACTTACCAGGAGGGCCCTCTCAAAGACCTCAAGAACGGTACCCGCCGCCTTGAAGTCCGGATGAGGAACACGATCCCGAACCTGATGACCATTAGCGGCCATCGCATCCAGATTACTTACCAGGGTATACAGCGTATGTGCTTCTACTGTAGGAAGGACAGTCATCAGGTTCGGGATTGCCCGAAGAAGAAAAAAAAGGCGCTGAAAACTCAAGAGAACACCGACAGTCAAGAACGGATTCCGACACATAAGGAACCCGAGGGCTCCGGCAGCCCGACCTCACCACCACCACTAGCTGGCGCTGAAGCCGGCGATGGGGATAGCCAGGTTGTAATGGACGAGGGTACGTCGAACACCGACAAGCCGAAGGAGGGTGAGGACGGCTGGTACTTGTCGTCGCCAGATTCATCTCCAAACACGTCTAAAGTAATCCCCAAGGGTTACGCCGACGCATTAAAGTCTCCGGGTCGCCTAGATACATCTGTGCCGGAACCCGAGATTTACAACCGCGGTTGGTCCTGGGTTGAAATGTCAAATGCAGAAATTGAAGATTTCATTCGGCGTGCCAAAGCACTAAAAACCACGGATCCACGTGTCATGGAATGGCGGGATGACTGTCTAGTGAAAGCCGAGAGTACCCTTCGGAATCGTGCCAAACGCCGTCATAGTCCTCCTCGTGAAAAGGACCCCAAGAAAGGGAAAAAATAAGACCATGTTCCGAGTTGTAAATATGTTTTTAATAACTCTTTTTAAGTTTATATATACTTTTAATTTTACAATTTTAAGTATTCGTTTTTTATATGATTTGGGTTTTTAATTGCGTGTGTTATAAAAAAAAAAAAAGGGGAACGAATTTGACATGTAAAAATATATCTGTATTTTTACGTTAAAGTTAAAAAGAAAGAATACTGATACAAAATATACTTACCTGTTTAAAATATAGTTAAAATTACACTTACCTGTTTAAAATATAGTTAAAATTATACTTACCTGTTAAAAAGTATAGTTAAAATTATACTTACCTAGTTAGAATATAGAGGAAAATATTTACCCTGTTAAAATATAGCGAAAAATTATACTCACTGTTAAAAATATAGAAAAATGGTACTTACCTTGACGTTTTTTACTGAAACCTGGGAAAAAAGAATTAAATGTTTTTTGACAATGGTCGCGCTAATTTAAAGATTAATAACGCGATCAATTGTAACCTTGACAACGAATTTTAAATAAACAAATTCAGTATCTGTTCTTATCAGCTTAATATCTGATACGGGTCCCATCGGGGCCCAAGATATTAAACTTATTTTTGGACGGCGGCGGAGAGGTCGGAGCTTGCTCCACCTCCGCCACGGGTTGGCCTGGTATTGCAGTTCTTCCAGGATCGGCCCACCTCGCTCAATGAATCTAAAATCAAACACCATATATATATATATATATATATATATATATATATATATATATATATATATATATATATATATATATATATATATATTCCTGACGTCAGAAGAGGGAAAGTCGTCATTGGCTAGTAGATCATTTTGAAGATTCGGACGGATTTGTTTTGTAATTTTTTACCTTAATTGTCGTACGTTACCAACGGTATGTTTTTTTTAAGTCACTTTCGTTACTAACAGGAGACATGATTAGGAGTTCACAGCCGGCCGCTTTTCGACATTCGCGTTGGCAACACGTCTTCCCCTTTAAAAAATTACCCCCTCCCAAACCATGGTAACTCCGTTCTCGAAACGGACACCATATAAGTTATTTACATCGAGTTACCTAGCGAGGATTGCGGTACTATCGCTGTAGAAATAGGGGACTGTTAAAAGCGGGAAGGTTTGGAAAAAACGAGTTTTTGTGTTGCTGATGCCGGGGCGCGTACTACGCGGCAACCACGATCAATTCGTAGTGTCATATCTCATGACACTTCTCTACAGCTGTTCTGGTAAGCGTGCAGGAGGAAACTCCGTATGATCAAGATCTTACTTTTTCTAATTATCGATTAAGCACGGTTCCATGTTGCCACTTATTTAAAAAAAGACCCAGAGAAAACCGAAGATAAATTATCGCCTTGGCGAACTAGTTAGAAACAGCGTAAAAGAAAATATTTAAAAATAAACAAATTTTATTAGAAAGACTCAAATACCCCGTTAATGAAAAAAAAGAGGGAGAGAGGAAGAGATCAGCCACCGGCACGCCGTGTTCCCTGGTGGTCTCCCTCCCTCCCAAGAAATGACCCCACTCGACGCGGCTTACCGTCGTTGATGGGTCGAGAACCAATGTATTCCGCGTGATATTACCGTTGACGGCTGAAAACGCTCGATGGCCGTCGATCTTTTTGTTTGAAATCAAGAAGTTACCTTCTTTGGTCAGACGTGATGGTTATACACGCTGTCATCTCCAACCACGAGCAATCTGCTTAAACATAATTATGAAATTTATGAATGCTCAATCTCACTCTTTTTCTTTTTCAACCACCAAAGCCCCCTTTGCCGGTTATCGCTTCTCGGCCTTTTGGCTAAGATCAAAGTGTAGTATCTGTTCTTATCAGCTTAATATCTGATACGGGTCCCATCGGGGCCCAAGATATTAAACTTATTTTTGGACGGCGGCGGAGAGGTCGGAGCTTGCTCCACCTCCGCCACGGGTTGGCCTGGTATTGCAGTTCTTCCAGGATCGGCCCACCTCGCTCAATGAATCTAAAATCAAACACCATATATATATATATATATATATATATATATATATATATATATATTCCTGACGTCATAAGAGGGAAAGTCGTCATTGGCTAGTAGATCATTTTGAAGATTCGGACGGATTTGTTTTGTAATTTTTTACCTTAATTGTCGTACGTTACCAACGGTATGTTTTTTTTAAGTCACTTTCGTTACTAACAGGAGACATGATTAGGAGTTCACAGCCGGCCGCTTTTCAACATTCGCGTTGGCAACACGTCTTCCCCTTTAAAAAAATTACCCCCTCCCAAACCATGGTAACTCCGTTCTCGAAACGGACACCATATAAGTTATTTACATCGAGTTACCTAGCGAGGATTGCGGTACTATCGCTGTAGAAATAGGGGACTGTTAAAAGCGGGATGGTTTGGAAAAAACGAGTTTTTGTGTTGCTGATGCCGGGGCGCGTACTACGCGGCAACCACGGTCAATTCGTAGTGCCATATATCATGACACTTCTCTACAGCTGTTCTGGTAAGCGTGCAGGAGGAAACTCCGTATGATCAAGATCTTACTTTTTCTAATTATCGATTAAGCACGGTTCCATGTTGGCACTTATTTAAAAAAAGACCCAGAGAAAACCGAAGATAAATTATCGCCTTGGCGAACTAGTTAGAAACAGCGTAAAAGAAAATATTTAAAAATACACAAATTTTATTAGAAAGACTCAAATACCCCGTTAATGAAAAAAAAGAGGGAGAGAGGAAGAGATCAGCCACCGGCACGCCGTGTTCCCTGGTGGTCTCCCTCCCTCCCAAGAAATGACCCCACTCGACGCGGCTTACCGTCGTTGATGGGTCGAGAACCAATGTATTCCGCGTGATATTACCGTTGACGGCTGAAAACGCTCGATGGCCGTCGATCTTTTTGTTTGAAATCAAGAAGTTACCTTCTTTGGTCAGACGTGATGGTTATACACGCTGTCATCTCCAACCACGAGCAATCTGCTTAAACATAATTATGAAATTTATGAATGCTCAATCTCACTCTTTTTCTTTTTCAACCACCAAAGCCCCCTTTGCCGGTTATCGCTTCTCGGCCTTTTGGCTAAGATCAAAGTGTAGTATCTGTTTTCAATAGAGCTATACCGAGATCTTAGTCGGGGGGCGAGAAGTGTTTTCTACGCCTTAAAGGCGAGTGTTCCTGCTCGTTTTGCCTGCCACGCTGCCTCGCCAGAAGTTGCCGTTCTTGCTGCCAGTCCAGCACCAGTTCCAGTTACTGTTCCTGCCTTTTAGTCGCCGTCTGCATCTCCTCAGCGGTTCCTGAGTCCCGGTCTCCGCTTCGGCGGTAGCCACCAGTCGCCATGCCTGCCGTACAGTCCGTGCCAGCAGCCTCGCAGCCCTCCTCTATGTCCTCAAAGAAGGCCACTGCAAGAATAAAGTTCGACGGGGTCAATGTGGAAGATTTGGCTGTTGGCCTTTTCGACTGCATTGGCCCCAAGAGCATCACTGTCTTCCAATTGATCGGGAAGGCAGAAGTACAGGTCACCTTTAAAGATAACATCTGTTACCAGAAAGCGGTTGATGCCGGAATTATCATTGGGGAGAAACATCTCGACATCGTTGGAGTCTCCGATCCAGTAACTCAAGTTACCATGAAAAACGCGCCCAGCTGGTGGGATCTGGCGTTCTTAAGAACCAGTCTAAAGAACTACTGTGATGTCGTATCCGAGACGTGGGAGACCTTCCAACAAGGCCCTCTAAAAGACGTCCGCAATGGCAACCGCCGTCTTGAAGTAAAAATCAAGAGCCCAATCCCGAACCTGATGACCATCAGTGGACACCGCATCCAGCTCACATATCAGGGCGTCCAGCGCATGTGCTTCTATTGCCGCAAGGACAGTCATCAGGTTCGGGATTGCCCGAGAAAGAAAAACCGAACTCTAAGAAGTGCGGACATCCAGAAACCACCATCCAATGATCCAGAGAACGTAAGGAGGGCACCGGAGAGTCCACCGGGGAATACCATCACTAATCCTGATAAACCCGAATCAAACATGGAGGTCGTAGAGGAAAACTCGGGGAACTCCGGTGAAGGCTGGGACTTGGTGACGCCTGAATCCTCCCCCCAGAATCCTGAAAAGCCGTCGAAAACCAATGGTTACGCCGATGCGCTCAAATCGCCAAAGCAACAAGTCCCACCTACGTCAGAATCTGGTATAAAAGTAAAGCATCATTGTGAAAAAGAATGGGCGTATTTTGAAGGTACTTGGGATTGGAACATCCTGTCACGAGAAGACATAGAAGAATTCTGCCGGCGGGCCAAAGTCTTCACTTCAACGGACCCTCACATCATGGCAACATTAAGAGATGGAATGGTGGCGGCACAAAAAACGCTTCAGTACCGCTTCAAACGCCGGGGTAGTCCATCCCGGGAAAGCGATACCAAGAAAGGGAAAAAATAAGCCCTTGTTTCGAGTTGTAAATATGTTTTTAATAACTCTTCTAAGTTTTTTATTTACTTTTAATTTTACAATTTTAAGTATACGTATTTATATGTTTTTGAGTTCTTAAGTGAGTCGGAGTATAAAAAAGGGGGACTTAAGTTAATCGGGTCCGCTGTATCTCTGTAAAATATATAAATTTTTTACGTTAAAGTTAAAAAAGAATATCGAAAAATATACTTACCTGTTAAGATTTTTAGTTAAAGTTATACTTACCTTGTTAGACTATAGAAAAATTACCTACCTTGTTAAAATATAGAGAAACCTAGAAAAAATTATACTTACTGTTAAATTACAGCGAAACCTACTAAAAATTATATTTACTGTTAAAATATAGAAAAAATAGTTTAATGACATACTTACCTTGACGTTTTACAAAATCTGAAAAAAAAGGGATAACTGTTTTTGACAATGTTCGCGATAATTTAAATATTAATAACGCGGACACTTGTAACCATGACTACGAATTTCAAATAAACAAATTCAGTATCTGTTCTTCCTTTTTTCGAAGCCAAAGGCCGGGAACCGTATTTACCTGTACGGGGAAGTTTATACGTACCTGCTCGTTTACCTGCCACGCTGCTCCACCAGACGTCGTCGCCGCGCCAGTTCCTGATCCTGTTCCTGTTCCGCTACTGGTTCCAGTCCGTCAGTTGCCGTTTGCCTCCATCCAGCGGTACCTGAGTTCCGGTCTCCGCTTCGGCGGTCGCCACCAACCTCGCCATGCCTGCCGTGCAGTCACTGCCGTCAACTTCGCAGTCCTCCTCTATGGCCTCGAAAAAGGCAACTGCAAGGATAAAATTCGACGGGGTCAATGTGGAAGAATTGGCTGTAGCCCTTTTCGAATACATTGGCCCCAGTAGCATCACCGTCTTCCAAATGATTGGGAAGGCGGAAGTTCAAGTCACGTTCGCAAACCATTTATGTTACCAGAAAGCGGTTGATACCGGAATTATCATTGGGGAGAAACATCTTGACATCGTTGGCGTTTCTGATCCAGTTTCCCAAGTTACCATGAAAAATGCGCCCAGCTGGTGGGACCTTCCGTTCTTAAAAGCCAGTTTGAAGAACTACTGTGACGTTCTATCCGAGACGTGGGAGACCTTCCAGCAAGGCCCTCTAAAAGACGTCCGCAACGGAAACCGCCGTCTTGAAGTCAAAATCAAGAGCCCAATCCCGAACCTGATGACCATCAGTGGACACCGTATCCAGCTAACGTATCAAGGCGTCCAACGCATGTGCTTTTATTGCCGCAAGGACAGTCATCAGGTTCGGGATTGCCCGAAAAAGAATAAGAAGGCTCGACCAACTCCAGAAATTATCGTTGTCCAGAACCCGTCATCTGATGAACCAGATAATGTAAGGAGCGGAACACCTATTCCAGTGGGGGATGCCGCAGACACCGGCGCCAACGCCCATGGCGAAACGATGGATGAAGCAGGACCATCACTGGACTTCCATGGTCCAAAAGAGAGTTGGTCGTTGACAACGCCAGAGTCATCACCAAAGAAAACTGAATCAACAGCCACAGTCAAAGGGTACGCCGAAGCCGTTAAGTCTCCTCAGCGTACGCCGAAATCCGATCCTCCAACGCCAAAGAAACTTAAGGAGTTACCAATTTACAGTCGTGAGTGGGACTTCTCGAGCTTATCGAAAGACGCACTAGAAGATTTCTGTTGTAAAGCCAACGCATTAACTAACACGGAACCACAGGTCCTGGTCTGGCGCGAAAACGCAGTACGAAAGGCAAAGCATCAGCTGCAGCAGCGATTCAAACGACGTCATAGTCCTCCACCTGAAAAAGAACTTAAGAAAGGGAAAAAGTAGGACCTAGTGTTGAGTTGTAAATATGGTTTTAATAACTCTTTTAAGTTTTACATATACTTTTAATTTTACAATTTAAGTATACGGTTTTATATGTTTGAGTTTTTAATTGTATTTGATTATAAAAAAGGGGGGACTTAATTTAATCTGGTCCGCCGTATCTTTGTAAAATATATATATTTTTTTACGTTAAAGTTAGAAAGAAAGAATATTGAAAAGAAATATACTTACCTGTAAAAAATTTTTTAAAGTTATACTTACCTTGTTAGATTATAGAAAAATACTTACCTTGTTAAAATATAGATAAAAACCGTAAAAATTATACTTACTGTTAAAATATAGGAAAAATAGTTTAAAGATATACTTACCTTGACGTTTTTAAACAGAAACCTGAAAAAAAAAGAAATAACTGTTTTTGACAATGTTCGCGATAATTTAAATATTAATAACGCGAACAATTGTAACCTGACCAAGAATTTAAATAAACAAATTCAGTATCTGTTCTTATCAGCTTAATATCTGATACGGGTCCCATCGGGGCCCAAGATATTAAACTTATTTTTGGACGGCGGCGGAGAGGTCGGAGCTTGCTCCACCTCCGCCACGGGTTGGCCTGGTATTGCAGTTCTTCCAGGATCGGCCCACCTCGCTCAATGAATCTAAAATCAAACACCATATATATATATATATATATATATATATATATATATATTCCTGACGTCATAAGAGGGAAAGTCGTCATTGGCTAGTAGATCATTTTGAAGATTCGGACGGATTTGTTTTGTAATTTTTTACCTTAATTGTCGTACGTTACCAACGGTATGTTTTTTTTAAGTCACTTTCGTTACTAACAGGAGACATGATTAGGAGTTCACAGCCGGCCGCTTTTCAACATTCGCGTTGGCAACACGTCTTCCCCTTTAAAAAAATTACCCCCTCCCAAACCATGGTAACTCCGTTCTCGAAACGGACACCATATAAGTTATTTACATCGAGTTACCTAGCGAGGATTGCGGTACTATCGCTGTAGAAATAGGGGACTGTTAAAAGCGGGATGGTTTGGAAAAAACGAGTTTTTGTGTTGCTGATGCCGGGGCGCGTACTACGCGGCAACCACGGTCAATTCGTAGTGCCATATCTCATGACACTTCTCTACAGCTGTTCTGGTAAGCGTGCAGGAGGAAACTCCGTATGATCAAGATCTTACTTTTTCTAATTATCGATTAAGCACGGTTCCATGTTGGCACTTATTTTAAAAAAGACCCAGAGAAAACCGAAGATAAATTATCGCCTTGGCGAACTAGTTAGAAACAGCGTAAAAGAAAATATTTAAAAATACACAAATTTTATTAGAAAGACTCAAATACCCCGTTAATGAAAAAAAAGAGGGAGAGAGGAAGAGATCAGCCACCGGCACGCCGTGTTCCCTGGTGGTCTCCCTCCCTCCCAAGAAATGACCCCACTCGACGCGGCTTACCGTCGTTGATGGGTCGAGAACCAATGTATTCCGCGTGATATTACCGTTGACGGCTGAAAACGCTCGATGGCCGTCGATCTTTTTGTTTGAAATCAAGAAGTTACCTTCTTTGGTCAGACGTGATGGTTATACACGCTGTCATCTCCAACCACGAGCAATCTGCTTAAACATAATTATGAAATTTATGAATGCTCAATCTCACTCTTTTTCTTTTTCAACCACCAAAGCCCCCTTTGCCGGTTATCGCTTCTCGGCCTTTTGGCTAAGATCAAAGTGTAGTATCTGTTTTCAATAGAGCTATACCGAGATCTTAGTCGGGGGGCGAGAAGTGTTTTCTACGCCTTAAAGGCGAGTGTTCCTGCTCGTTTTGCCTGCCACGCTGCCTCGCCAGAAGTTGCCGTTCTTGCTGCCAGTCCAGCACCAGTTCCAGTTACTGTTCCTGCCTTTTAGTCGCCGTCTGCATCTCCTCAGCGGTTCCTGAGTCCCGGTCTCCGCTTCGGCGGTAGCCACCAGTCGCCATGCCTGCCGTACAGTCCGTGCCAGCAGCCTCGCAGCCCTCCTCTATGTCCTCAAAGAAGGCCACTGCAAGAATAAAGTTCGACGGGGTCAATGTGGAAGATTTGGCTGTTGGCCTTTTCGACTGCATTGGCCCCAAGAGCATCACTGTCTTCCAATTGATCGGGAAGGCAGAAGTACAGGTCACCTTTAAAGATAACATCTGTTACCAGAAAGCGGTTGATGCCGGAATTATCATTGGGGAGAAACATCTCGACATCGTTGGAGTCTCCGATCCAGTAACTCAAGTTACCATGAAAAACGCGCCCAGCTGGTGGGATCTGGCGTTCTTAAGAACCAGTCTAAAGAACTACTGTGATGTCGTATCCGAGACGTGGGAGACCTTCCAACAAGGCCCTCTAAAAGACGTCCGCAATGGCAACCGCCGTCTTGAAGTAAAAATCAAGAGCCCAATCCCGAACCTGATGACCATCAGTGGACACCGCATCCAGCTCACATATCAGGGCGTCCAGCGCATGTGCTTCTATTGCCGCAAGGACAGTCATCAGGTTCGGGATTGCCCGAGAAAGAAAAACCGAACTCTAAGAAGTGCGGACATCCAGAAACCACCATCCAATGATCCAGAGAACGTAAGGAGGGCACCGGAGAGTCCACCGGGGAATACCATCACTAATCCTGATAAACCCGAATCAAACATGGAGGTCGTAGAGGAAAACTCGGGGAACTCCGGTGAAGGCTGGGACTTGGTGACGCCTGAATCCTCCCCCCAGAATCCTGAAAAGCCGTCGAAAACCAATGGTTACGCCGATGCGCTCAAATCGCCAAAGCAACAAGTCCCACCTACGTCAGAATCTGGTATAAAAGTAAAGCATCATTGTGAAAAAGAATGGGCGTATTTTGAAGGTACTTGGGATTGGAACATCCTGTCACGAGAAGACATAGAAGAATTCTGCCGGCGGGCCAAAGTCTTCACTTCAACGGACCCTCACATCATGGCAACATTAAGAGATGGAATGGTGGCGGCACAAAAAACGCTTCAGTACCGCTTCAAACGCCGGGGTAGTCCATCCCGGGAAAGCGATACCAAGAAAGGGAAAAAATAAGCCCTTGTTTCGAGTTGTAAATATGTTTTTAATAACTCTTCTAAGTTTTTTATTTACTTTTAATTTTACAATTTTAAGTATACGTATTTATATGTTTTTGAGTTCTTAAGTGAGTCGGAGTATAAAAAAGGGGGACTTAAGTTAATCGGGTCCGCTGTATCTCTGTAAAATATATAAATTTTTTACGTTAAAGTTAAAAAAGAATATCGAAAAATATACTTACCTGTTAAGATTTTTAGTTAAAGTTATACTTACCTTGTTAGACTATAGAAAAATTACCTACCTTGTTAAAATATAGAGAAACCTAGAAAAAATTATACTTACTGTTAAATTACAGCGAAACCTACTAAAAATTATATTTACTGTTAAAATATAGAAAAAATAGTTTAATGACATACTTACCTTGACGTTTTACAAAATCTGAAAAAAAAGGGATAACTGTTTTTGACAATGTTCGCGATAATTTAAATATTAATAACGCGGACACTTGTAACCATGACTACGAATTTCAAATAAACAAATTCAGTATCTGTTCTTCCTTTTTTCGAAGCCAAAGGCCGGGAACCGTATTTACCTGTACGGGGAAGTTTATACGTACCTGCTCGTTTACCTGCCACGCTGCTCCACCAGACGTCGTCGCCGCGCCAGTTCCTGATCCTGTTCCTGTTCCGCTACTGGTTCCAGTCCGTCAGTTGCCGTTTGCCTCCATCCAGCGGTACCTGAGTTCCGGTCTCCGCTTCGGCGGTCGCCACCAACCTCGCCATGCCTGCCGTGCAGTCACTGCCGTCAACTTCGCAGTCCTCCTCTATGGCCTCGAAAAAGGCAACTGCAAGGATAAAATTCGACGGGGTCAATGTGGAAGAATTGGCTGTAGCCCTTTTCGAATACATTGGCCCCAGTAGCATCACCGTCTTCCAAATGATTGGGAAGGCGGAAGTTCAAGTCACGTTCGCAAACCATTTATGTTACCAGAAAGCGGTTGATACCGGAATTATCATTGGGGAGAAACATCTTGACATCGTTGGCGTTTCTGATCCAGTTTCCCAAGTTACCATGAAAAATGCGCCCAGCTGGTGGGACCTTGCGTTCTTAAAAGCCAGTTTGAAGAACTACTGTGACGTTCTATCCGAGACGTGGGAGACCTTCCAGCAAGGCCCTCTAAAAGACGTCCGCAACGGAAACCGCCGTCTTGAAGTCAAAATCAAGAGCCCAATCCCGAACCTGATGACCATCAGTGGACACCGTATCCAGCTAACGTATCAAGGCGTCCAACGCATGTGCTTTTATTGCCGCAAGGACAGTCATCAGGTTCGGGATTGCCCGAAAAAGAATAAGAAGGCTCGACCAACTCCAGAAATTATCGTTGTCCAGAACCCGTCATCTGATGAACCAGATAATGTAAGGAGCGGAACACCTATTCCAGTGGGGGATGCCGCAGACACCGGCGCCAACGCCCATGGCGAAACGATGGATGAAGCAGGACCATCACTGGACTTCCATGGTCCAAAAGAGAGTTGGTCGTTGACAACGCCAGAGTCATCACCAAAGAAAACTGAATCAACAGCCACAGTCAAAGGGTACGCCGAAGCCGTTAAGTCTCCTCAGCGTACGCCGAAATCCGATCCTCCAACGCCAAAGAAACTTAAGGAGTTACCAATTTACAGTCGTGAGTGGGACTTCTCGAGCTTATCGAAAGACGCACTAGAAGATTTCTGTTGTAAAGCCAACGCATTAACTAACACGGAACCACAGGTCCTGGTCTGGCGCGAAAACGCAGTACGAAAGGCAAAGCATCAGCTGCAGCAGCGATTCAAACGACGTCATAGTCCTCCACCTGAAAAAGAACTTAAGAAAGGGAAAAAGTAGGACCTAGTGTTGAGTTGTAAATATGGTTTTAATAACTCTTTTAAGTTTTACATATACTTTTAATTTTACAATTTAAGTATACGGTTTTATATGTTTGAGTTTTTAATTGTATTTGATTATAAAAAAGGGGGGACTTAATTTAATCTGGTCCGCCGTATCTTTGTAAAATATATATATTTTTTTACGTTAAAGTTAGAAAGAAAGAATATTGAAAAGAAATATACTTACCTGTAAAAAATTTTTTAAAGTTATACTTACCTTGTTAGATTATAGAAAAATACTTACCTTGTTAAAATATAGATAAAAACCGTAAAAATTATACTTACTGTTAAAATATAGGAAAAATAGTTTAAAGATATACTTACCTTGACGTTTTTAAACAGAAACCTGAAAAAAAAAGAAATAACTGTTTTTGACAATGTTCGCGATAATTTAAATATTAATAACGCGAACAATTGTAACCTGACCAAGAATTTAAATAAACAAATTCAGTATCTGTTCTTATCAGCTTAATATCTGATACGGGTCCCATCGGGGCCCAAGATATTAAACTTATTTTTGGACGGCGGCGGAGAGGTCGGAGCTTGCTCCACCTCCGCCACGGGTTGGCCTGGTATTGCAGTTCTTCCAGGATCGGCCCACCTCGCTCAATGAATCTAAAATCAAACACCATATATATATATATATATATATATATATATATATATATATATATATATATATTCCTGACGTCATAAGAGGGAAAGTCGTCATTGGCTAGTAGATCATTTTGAAGATTCGGACGGATTTGTTTTGTAATTTTTTACCTTAATTGTCGTACGTTACCAACGGTATGTTTTTTTTAAGTCACTTTCGTTACTAACAGGAGACATGATTAGGAGTTCACAGCCGGCCGCTTTTCGACATTCGCGTTGGCAACACGTCTTCCCCTTTAAAAAAATTACCCCCTCCCAAATCATGGTAACTCCGTTCTCGAAACGGACACCATATAAGTTATTTACATCGAGTTACCTAGCGAGGATTGCGTAACTATCGCTGTAGAAATAGGGGACTGTTAAAAGCGGGATGGTTTGGAAAAAACGAGTTTTTGTGTGGCTGATGCCGGGGCGCGTACTACGCGGCAACCACGGTCAATTCGTAGTGCCATATCTCATGACACTTCTCTACAGCTGTTCTGGTAAGCGTGCAGGAGGAAACTCCGTATGATCAAGATCTTACTTTTTCTAATTATCGATTAAGCACGGTTCCATGTTGGCACTTATTTTAAAAAAGACCCAGAGAAAACCGAAGATAAATTATCGCCTTGGCGAACTAGTTAGAAACAGCGTAAAAGAAAATATTTAAAAATACACAAATTTTATTAGAAAGACTCAAATACCCCGTTAATGAAAAAAAAGAGGGAGAGAGGAAGAGATCAGCCACCGGCACGCCGTGTTCCCCGGTGGTCTCCCTCCCTCCCAAGAAATGACCCCACTCGACGCGGCTTACCGTCGTTGATGGGTCGAGAACCAATGTATTCCGCGTGATATTACCGTTGACGGCTGAAAACGCTCGATGGCCGTCGATCTTTTTGTTTGAAATCAAGAAGTTACCTTCTTTGGTCAGACGTGATGGTTATACACGCTGTCATCTCCAACCACGAGCAATCTGCTTAAACATAATTATGAAATTTATGAATGCTCAATCTCACTCTTTTTCTTTTTCAACCACCAAAGCCCCCTTTGCCGGTTATCGCTTCTCGGCCTTTTGGCTAAGATCAAAGTGTAGTATCTGTTTCCTAGCTATTTCGCTGAAATCTTGGCCGAAAGGCCGTTAAGCGAGTATCCAAGCTCTACAGCTAGTTCCTGTGATGCGGACTTACCTGCCGGTATCCTGACGTCTCTGTTCCTGCTCTTGAAGTTGCCGCGGCTGTTTCCGGTTCCGTTGCTGTTCCTGAATCCGCTGCTGTTCCTGGTCCCGGTTCTGCTGCTACTTACCTGTCGCTGCTGTTCCGGGTCTCCACGCTGTATCCCGACTTGGCCGATTCCAGCCATTACTACCTGACGCTGTTCCTTCCTGGGACTTGCCTTCACCTGACGACCCCTCTAAAGCCATCATGGCTGCAGAGGTGAAGAAGCGGACCGCCCGACTTGACGTCGACGCTGGCTACGTGGAAGTTGCCCGAACCTTCCACGGGAAACTCGGACCGGACAGCATTGACACTCTTCAATCTGTTGGCAAGAATACCTTTCTACTAACCTTCACGACCCTCGCATATATGCAGCAAGCTGTCTCTTACGGCGAAATATCAGTTAACAACTCCGCATGTAAAGTCACCAGCGTCGAAGACGACGGTGCCTGGCTCACCATTAAGCAACTTCCCTCATGGATTCAATGGGATTCAATCTTGACGACCCTGCGACAATACGGCGAAATTAAGGCACACCGCCTAGACGAATACAAGGAATTTAAAGGAATTAAAAACGGCGACAGATCGGTAAAAATCAAAATGCACAAAACGATACCTAATGTACTTTATTTTGGAAGGAGCAGGGCCCTGGTATACTATACCGGGGTTGCCAAAAAGTGCTTTTTTTGTGACCAGGAGGGGCACGTGGCTTCCGCCGGCGAAAAAAAGAGAAACCAGATGGCCGAGAAGACAAAAACCGGAGACGACTTACCCCAAGATCCTGAAAACCACAGAAGTTCAACACCTATACTTACCAACGCCACCACTCGAGAAGAAGACCTGAAAGAAAAACCATCACGCTCACCTGAAATACTTACCCAATCAAACGACTCCAAAACCTCTGACAGCAGCTTTTTCCTGGCAACACCTTCTCCAAAGACCATAGATCCTCCAGTCAAAACCAGCCAATACTCCGATGCCCTGAAAACAGCACCAAAACCCGATGAACCTAAAAATAAACCTGAACCAACAAACAGCGAACCAAAAAAGAACAACTCCGACTCCGGTACCACCTCAAAAGAAATCACCGCAACAGCCAGACCTCCATATGATCCTACGACCTGGATACCAGGAACGAGACCACCTATAAAACATTTAACCAAACAAGAACTACATATGCTTATCGAACACATCAAGACAGTACCCTATGGCCAGGACGGTAATGTTAACTGGTCCATAGCCGAATACTTTGCCGAAATTAAACTAGAAATCCAAAACTACCAAAAACGCCCACGCAGTACCACTCCCACCAAAGAAACCAAAAAAGGGAAATCTTCACGTTGAAGTTTTTATTAATTTTAAACTTTACCTCTGTTTTATCTCTATGAACTAATTAGTTTTATACTTTTTAAATTTTATATCTATTTAATGACCTGTTTTAATTTAAACTAATTTAAAAAAACAGGAACTATCTGACAGGGTACTGTATTTTATTGAAATTTTTAATAAACAAATTCAGTATCTGTTCTTATCAGCTTAATATCTGATACGGGTCCCATCGGGGCCCAAGATATTAAACTTATTTTTGGACGGCGGCGGAGAGGTCGGAGCTTGCTCCACCTCCGCCACGGGTTGGCCTGGTATTGCAGTTCTTCCAGGATCGGCCCACCTCGCTCAATGAATCTAAAATCAAACACCATATATATATATATATATATATATATATATTCCTAACGTCATAAGAGGGAAAGTCGTCATTGGCTAGTAGATCATTTTGAAGATTCGGACGGATTTGTTTTGTAAATTTTACCATAATTGTCGTACGTTACCAACGGTATGATTTTTTAAGTCACTTTCGTTACTAACAGGAGACATGATTAGGAGTTCCCAGCCGGCCGCTTTTCGACATTCGCGTTGGCAACACGTCTTCCCCTTTAAAAAAATTACCCCCTCCCAAATCATGGTAACTCCGTTCTCGAAACGGACACCATATAAGTTATTTATATCGAGTTACCTAGCGAGGATTGCGTAACTATCGCTGTAGAAATAGGGGACTGTTAAAAGCGGGATGGTTTGGAAAAAACGAGTTTTTGTGTGGCTGATGCCGGGGCGCGTACTACGCGGCAACCACGGTCAATTCGTAGTGCCATATCTCATGACACTTCTCTACAGCTGTTCTGGTAAGCGTGCAGGAGGAAACTCCGTATGATCATGATCTTACTTTTTCTAATTATCGATTAAGCACGGTTCCATGTTGCCACTTATTAAAAAAAAGACCCAGAGAAAACCGAAGATAAATTATCGCCTTGGCGAACTAGTTAGAAACAGCGTAAAAGAAAATATTTAAAAATACACAAATTTTATTAAAAAGACTCAAATACCGCGTTAATGGAAAAAAAGAGGGAGAGAGGAAGAGAGCAGCCACCGGCACGCCGTGTTCCCCGGTGGTCTCCCTCCCAAGAAATGACCCCACTCGACGCGGCTTACCGTCGTTGATAGGTCGAGAACCAATGTATTCCACGTGATATTACCGTTGACGGCTGAAAACGATCGATGGCCGTCGATCTTTTTGTTTGAAATCAAGAAGTTGCCTTCTTTGGTCAGACGTGATGGTTATACACGCTGTCATCTCCAGCCACGAGCAATCTGCTTAAACATAATTATGAAATATATGAATGCTCAATCTCACTCTTTTTCTTTTTCAACCACCAAAGCCCCCTTTGCCGGTTATCGCTTCTCGGCCTTTTGGCTAAGATCAAAGTGTAGTATCTGTTTGCTCCTTTCTTCGAAGCCAAAGGCCGGGAACCGTCTATACCTGTACGGGAAAAATACGAACCTGCTCGCTGTTCCTGCCACGCTGCATCGCCAGACGTCCTCGATCCAGTTACCGTTCCAGTTGCTGTTCCAGCTACCGCTCCAGCCTTCCAGTTGCTTGCTGCTCCGTTCCAGGGCTCCCTAAGCTCCGCTTCGGCGGGTGCCGTCCGGGTTGCCATGCCACCAGTGATGTCCTTGTCGACTTCAGCAGAGTCCTCGTCTTCGACCTCCAAGAAGGCTACTGCTCGTATAAAATTCGACGGGGTCAATGTGGAAGATTTGGCGGTAGCCCTTTTCGACTGCATTGGCCCCAAGAGCATCGAAGTTTTCCAGATGCTCGGAAAAGCTGAATGCCAGATAACGTTCAAGAACGCCATCTGCTATCAGAAGGCTATCGACGCCGGTATCATTGTCGGGGACAAACATCTAGACATCGTGGGTGTCGCCGATCCAGTCACCCAAATCACGTTAAAAGATGCTCCTTGCTGGTGGGAGTTATCATTCCTGAAGTCTGCGTTGAAGAGCTATTGCGAGGTGGTTTCAGAATCGTGGGAGAAATTCCAGACGGGCCCGTTGAAAGATGTTCGGAATGGGAACCGGCGCCTAGAAGTTAAACTCAAAAGCCCGATCCCGAACCTGATGACCATCAGTGGACACCGTGTACAGATCGTTTACCAAGGGGTACAACGGATGTGTTTTTACTGCCGTAAAGACAGTCATCAGGTTCGGGATTGCCCCAAGAAGAAGAAAAAAGTACGTCCGATAACTGAACATACGGATCAAAAACCCTTCCCTGAAGATCCTGAAGTTGTAAGGAGCCAGACACCACCACCAGGAGCAGACCCGTCAGACTTCACTGGCGATGGTGTAATCGTAGAAAAAATGGACGAAGGAGGCTCAGGAGAAGGAAACTTCGAAGGTTGCGAAGATGGCTGGCGCCTATCCCCGCCAGGGTCTCTCCCTAAGGTCCTCGAGCCACCAGTAAAATCAAATGGCTACTCCAACGCAGTTAAAACTCCACCGCGTCAAGAACCAGATTTGGAGTCTTCTCCAATCTCAGAACATCCAGTTTCGGAAATTCCGATATACGAACGAGAATGGACATTTTGGGAGATGTCCACCCAAGATTTAGAGGACTTTTGCCGTCGAGCACAGGACTTGGACACGACTTCGCCAGAAATCCGTAAATGGCGTGAAAACTCACTGAGGCATGCGCGCATATGCTTGCAAAATTGCGCGAAACGTACACGGACTTCACCATCTGGAACGCAAGCAAAAAAAGGGAAAAAATAAGCCATCAATATGATTTGTAAATATGTAATTATGTTTTTAATTATATATTTTTTTAGATTTTAAAATCCGCGTAAGGTTACAAGTAACTACGTAACAAATGTTTTAGTAAAATTTTAAATTTCATCATTTTAATTTTACATCTTTAAGTGTTTTGGCTTTCTAAGTGTTTTTTTTTGTTGTTTAAAAACAAATGGTTATTTTGTACGGTATTGCCCTCGTTTTTTGTATCGATAGACATATATTTTTTTAACGTTAAACGCTAGAAAGGAAAAAAAATGAAATATACTTACCCTGTTAAAAAAGAAAATAGTAAAATAATACTTACCTTGACACCTTTTATAAAAAGACAAACCTAAAAAAAGAAATTAAGTTTTGACAGTGTTCGCGCTAAATTAATAATTAATAACGCGAACATATGTAACCATGACAAGAATTTAAATAAACAAATTCAGTATCTGTTCTTATCAGCTTAATATCTGATACGGGTCCCATCGGGGCCCAAGATATTAAACTTATTTTTGGACGGCGGCGGAGAGGTCGGAGCTTGCTCCACCTCCGCCACGGGTTGGCCTGGTATTGCAGTTCTTCCAGGATCGGCCCACCTCGCTCAATGAATCTAAAATCAAACACCATATATATATATATATATATATATATATATATATATATATATATATATATATATATTCCTAACGTCATAAGAGGGAAAGTCGTCATTGGCTAGTAGATCATTTTGAAGATTCGGACGGATTTGTTTTGTAAATTTTACCATAATTGTCGTACGTTACCAACGGTATGATTTTTTAAGTCACTTTCGTTACTAACAGGAGACATGATTAGGAGTTCACAGCCGGCCGCTTTTCGACATTCGCGTTGGCAACACGTCTTCCCCTTTAAAAAAATTACCCCCTCCCAAATCATGGTAACTCCGTTCTCGAAACGGACACCATATAAGTTATTTACATCGAGTTACCTAGCGAGGATTGCGTAACTATCGCTGTAGAAATAGGGGACTGTTAAAAGCGGGATGGTTTGGAAAAAACGAGTTTTTGTGTTGCTGATGCCGGGGCGCGTACTACGCGGCAACCACGGTCAATTCGTAGTGCCATATCTCATGACACTTCTCTACAGCTGTTCTGGTAAGCGTGCAGGAGGAAACTCCGTATGATCATGATCTTACTTTTTCTAATTATCGATTAAGCACGGTTCCATGTTGCCACTTATTAAAAAAAAGACCCAGATAAAACCGAAGATAAATTATCGCCTTGGCGAACTAGTTAGAAACAGCGTAAAAGAAAATATTTAAAAATACACAAATTTTATTAAAAAGACTCAAATACCGCGTTAATGGAAAAAAAGAGGGAGAGAGGAAGAGAGCAGCCACCGGCACGCCGTGTTCCCCGGTGGTCTCCCTCCCAAGAAATGACCCCACTCGACGCGGCTTACCGTCGTTGATAGGTCGAGAACCAATGTATTCCACGTGATATTACCGTTGACGGCTGAAAACGCTCGATGGCCGTCGATCTTTTTGTTTGAAATCAAGAAGTTGCCTTCTTTGGTCAGACGTGATGGTTATACACGCTGTCATCTCGAGCCACGAGCAATCTGCTTAAACATAATTATGAAATATATGAATGCTCAATCTCACTCTTTTTCTTTTTCAACCACCAAAGCCCCCTTTGCCGGTTATCGCTTCTCGGCCTTTTGGCTAAGATCAAAGTGTAGTATCTGTTTGCTCCTTTCTTCGAAGCCAAAGGCCGGGAACCGTCTATACCTGTACGGGAAAAATACGTACCTGCTCGCTGTTCCTGCCACGCTGCATCGCCAGACGTCCTCGATCCAGTTACCGTTCCAGTTGCTGTTCCAGCTACCGCTCCAGCCTTCCAGTTGCTTGCTGCTCCGTTCCAGGGCTCCCTAAGCTCCGCTTCGGCGGGTGCCGTCCGGGTTGCCATGCCACCAGTGATGTCCTTGTCGACTTCAGCAGAGTCCTCGTCTTCGACCTCCAAGAAGGCTACTGCTCGTATAAAATTCGACGGGGTCAATGTGGAAGATTTGGCGGTAGCCCTTTTCGACTGCATTGGCCCCAAGAGCATCGAAGTTTTCCAGATGCTCGGAAAAGCTGAATGCCAGATAACGTTCAAGAACGCCATCTGCTATCAGAAGGCTATCGACGCCGGTATCATTGTCGGGGACAAACATCTAGACATCGTGGGTGTCGCCGATCCAGTCACCCAAATCACGTTAAAAGATGCTCCTTGCTGGTGGGAGTTATCATTCCTGAAGTCTGCGTTGAAGAGCTACTGCGAGGTGGTTTCAGAATCGTGGGAGAAATTCCAGACGGGCCCGTTGAAAGATGTTCGGAATGGGAACCGGCGCCTAGAAGTTAAACTCAAAAGCCCGATCCCGAACCTGATGACCATCAGTGGACACCGTGTACAGATCGTTTACCAAGGGGTACAACGGATGTGTTTTTACTGCCGTAAAGACAGTCATCAGGTTCGGGATTGCCCCAAGAAGAAGAAAAAAGTACGTCCGATAACTGAACATACGGATCAAAAACCCGCCCCTGAAGATCCTGAAGTTGTAAGGAGCCAGACACCACCACCAGGAGCAGACCCGTCAGACTTCACTGGCGATGGTGTAATCGTAGAAAAAATGGACGAAGGAGGCTCAGGAGAAGGAAACTTCGAAGGTTGCGAAGATGGCTGGCGCCTATCCCCGCCAGGGTCTCTCCCTAAGGTCCTCGAGCCACCAGTAAAATCAAATGGCTACTCCAACGCAGTTAAAACTCCACCGCGTCAAGAACCAGATTTGGAGTCTTCTCCAATCTCAGAACATCCAGTTTCGGAAATTCCGATATACGAACGAGAATGGACATTTTGGGAGATGTCCACCCAAGATTTAGAGGACTTTTGCCGTCGAGCACAGGACTTGGACACGACTTCGCCAGAAATCCGTAAATGGCGTGAAAACTCACTGAGGCATGCGCGCATATGCTTGCAAAATTGCGCGAAACGTACACGGACTTCACCATCTGGAACGCAAGCAAAAAAAAGGGAAAAAATAAGCCATCAATATGATTTGTAAATATGTAATTATGTTTTTAATTATATATTTTTTTAGATTTTAAAATCCGCGTAAGGTTACAAGTAACTACGTAACAAATGTTTTAGTAAAATTTTAAATTTCATCATTTTAATTTTACATCTTTAAGTGTTTTGGCTTTCTAAGTGTTTTTTTTTTGTTGTTTAAAAACAAATGGTTATTTTGTACGGTATTGCCCTCGTTTTTTGTATCGATAGACATATATTTTTTTAACGTTAAACGCTAGAAAGGAAAAAAAAATGAAATATACTTACCCTGTTAAAAAAGAAAATAGTAAAATAATACTTACCTTGACACCTTTTATAAAAAGACAAACCTGAAAAAAGAAATTAAGTTTTGACAGTGTTCGCGCTAAATTAATAATTAATAACGCGAACATATGTAACCATGACAAGAATTTAAATAAACAAATTCAGTATCTGTTCTTATCAGCTTAATATCTGATACGGGTCCCATCGGGGCCCAAGATATTAAACTTATTTTTGGACGGCGGCGGAGAGGTCGGAGCTTGCTCCACCTCCGCCACGGGTTGGCCTGGTATTGCAGTTCTTCCAGGATCGGCCCACCTCGCTCAATGAATCTAAAATCAAACACCATATATATATATATATATATATATATATATATATATATATATATATATATTCCTAACGTCATAAGAGGGAAAGTCGTCATTGGCTAGTAGATCATTTTGAAGATTCGGACGGATTTGTTTTGTAAATTTTACCATAATTGTCGTACGTTACCAACGGTATGATTTTTTAAGTCACTTTCGTTACTAACAGGAGACATGATTAGGAGTTCACAGCCGGCCGCTTTTCGACATTCGCGTTGGCAACACGTCTTCCCCTTTAAACAAATTACCCCCTCCCAAATCATGGTAACTCCGTTCTCGAAACGGACACCATATAAGTTATTTACATCGAGTTACCTAGCGAGGATTGCGTAACTATCGCTGTAGAAATAGGGGACTGTTAAAAGCGGGATGGTTTGGAAAAAACGAGTTTTTGTGTTGCTGATGCCGGGGCGCGTACTACGCGGCAACCACGGTCAATTCGTAGTGCCATATCTCATGACACTTCTCTACAGCTGTTCTGGTAAGCGTGCAGGAGGAAACTCCGTATGATCATGATCTTACTTTTTCTAATTATCGATTAAGCACGGTTCCATGTTGCCACTTATTAAAAAAAAGACCCAGATAAAACCGAAGATAAATTATCGCCTTGGCGAACTAGTTAGAAACAGCGTAAAAGAAAATATTTAAAAATACACAAATTTTATTAAAAAGACTCAAATACCGCGTTAATGGAAAAAAAGAGGGAGAGAGGAAGAGAGCAGCCACCGGCACGCCGTGTTCCCCGGTGGTCTCCCTCCCAAGAAATGACCCCACTCGACGCGGCTTACCGTCGTTGATAGGTCGAGAACCAATGTATTCCACGTGATATTACCGTTGACGGCTGAAAACGCTCGATGGCCGTCGATCTTTTTGTTTGAAATCAAGAAGTTGCCTTCTTTGGTCAGACGTGATGGTTATACACGCTGTCATCTCCAGCCACGAGCAATCTGCTTAAACATAATTATGAAATATATGAATGCTCAATCTCACTCTTTTTCTTTTTCAACCACCAAAGCCCCCTTTGCCGGTTATCGCTTCTCGGCCTTTTGGCTAAGATCAAAGTGTAGTATCTGTTCCCAGCTATTTCGCTGAAATCTTGGCCGAAAGGCCGTTAAGCGACGTTTACGCTTCTCAGCCTGTTCCTGCGATGCTGACTTACCTGCCGGTATCCTGACGTCGCTGTTCCTGTTCCTGCTTCCGAAGCCGCAGCCGCTGTTCCTGGTTCCGTCTCTGATCCTGGTTCCGCTGCCGTTCCTGATCCTGGTGCCGCTGCTACTTACCTGTCGCTGCTGCTCCGGGTTTCCACGCTGTATCCTGCCTTGGCCGTTTCCAGCCATTGCTTCGTGACGCCGTTCTTTCCTGGGACTTGCCTTCACCTGACGACTCCTCTGAAGCCATCATGGCTGCAGAGGTGAAGAAGCGGACCGCTCGACTTGACGTCGACGCCAGCTTCATGGATGTTGCTCGGACCTTTCTTGCGAAACTTGGTCCAGAAAGCATCGAAACGTTACAACCTGTGGGTAATGAAGCATTTCTTCTTACCTTCACGAACTTGGCCTTTCTCCAACTAGCTATCTCGTATGGAGAGATTCAAATAAACGACAAGATATGCAAGATCACCAGCGTCGAGGACGATGGCGTCTGGCTGACCGTCAAACAACTACCAGCTTGGATTCAATGGGATTCAATTTTAACGACCCTGAAACAGTATGGAGACATTAAAGCTCATCGTTTTGACGAATACAAGGAACTTAGAGGAATCAGGAATGGAGACCGTGCGGTAAAAATTAAAATGACGAAAACTATCCCTAACGTATTTTATTTTGGACGCAGCCGGGCAATGATTTATTACCCTGGTGTTGCAAAAAAATGCTTCTATTGCGACCAGGAGGGGCACGTCGCCTCAGCCTGTGACGCAAAGAAGAACAACACGACAGCCAAAAACGACTTACCCAACGATCCAGAGACTCACAGACGCTCCACACCTACACCTACCAACGCCACCACTCGAGACGACAACCTGAAAGAAAAACAAGAACATCAAACAAGTACCTTACCCATACTTACGGCATCCGACGACTCCAACAGCTCTGAAGAGAGCTGGACGATGACGTCACCCGACCCATCCAAAAAGAACCCAGATCCTCCAGTCCAAACCAGCCCACACTCTAATGCCCTGAAAACAGCACCAAAACCCGATGAACCTGAAAACAAATCTGTATCACCAAGCAGCGAACCAGCACAAAACAACTCTGACTCCGGTACCACCTCAAAAAAAACCACCGCAACAGCCAGACCCCCATACGACCCTACGACCTGGATACCGGGAACAAGACCGCCTCTAACGAATCTAACCAAACAGGAATTACTGATGCTCGGCGACCACGTCCGCAAAGAACCTTATGGCCAGGACGGTGACGTCAACTGGGCCATATCCGAATACAGTGCCGAAATTAAATTAGCAATAAAAAATTACCCAAAACGCCCACGCAGTCCCACTCCCATCAAAGACGCCAAAAAAGGAAAATCTTCACGTTGAAGTTTTTATTAATTTTTAACTTAACCTCGATTTTAAATCTATGAACTAATTAGTTTTAAACTTTTTACAATTTGTAAACTATATATTGACCTGTTTTTAATTTAAACTAATTTAAAAAAAAAACAGGAAACTATCTGACAGGGTACTGTATTTTTATTGAAAAATAATAAACAAATTCAGTATCTGTTCTTATCAGCTTAATATCTGATACGGGTCCCATCGGGGCCCAAGATATTAAACTTATTTTTAGACGGCGGCGGAGAGGTCGGAGCTTGCTCCACCTCCGCCACGGGTTGGCCTGGTATTGCAGTTCTTCCAGGATCGGCCCACCTCGCTCAATGAATCTAAAATCAAACACCATATATATATATATATATATATATATATATATATATATATATATATATATATATATTCCTAACGTCATAAGAGGGAAAGTCGTCATTGGCTAGTAGATCATTTTGAAGATTCGGACGGATTTGTTTTGTAAATTTTACCATAATTGTCGTACGTTACCAACGGTATGATTTTTTAAGTCACTTTCGTTACTAACAGGAGACATGATTAGGAGTTCACAGCCGGCCGCTTTTCGACATTCGCGTTGGCAACACGTCTTCCCCTTTAAAAAAATTACCCCCTCCCAAATCATGGTAACTCCGTTCTCGAAACGGACACCATATAAGTTATTTACATCGAGTTACCTAGCGAGGATTGCGTAACTATCGCTGTAGAAATAGGGGACTGTTAAAAGCGGGATGGTTTGGAAAAAACGAGTTTTTGTGTGGCTGATGCCGGGGCGCGTACTACGCGGCAACCACGGTCAATTCGTAGTGCCATATCTCATGACACTTCTCTACAGCTGTTCTGGTAAGCGTGCAGGAGGAAACTCCGTATGATCATGATCTTACTTTTTCTAATTATCGATTAAGCACGGTTCCATGTTGCCACTTATTAAAAAAAAGACCCAGAGAAAACCGAAGATAAATTATCGCCTTGGCGAACTAGTTAGAAACAGCGTAAAAGAAAATATTTAAAAATACACAAATTTTATTAAAAAGACTCAAATACCGCGTTAATGGAAAAAAAGAGGGAGAGAGGAAGAGAGCAGCCACCGGCACGCCGTGTTCCCCGGTGGTCTCCCTCCCAAGAAATGACCCCACTCGACGCGGCTTACCGTCGTTGATAGGTCGAGAACCAATGTATTCCACGTGATATTACCGTTGACGGCTGAAAACGCTCGATGGCCGTCGATCTTTTTGTTTGAAATCAAGAAGTTGCCTTCTTTGGTCAGACGTGATGGTTATACACGCTGTCATCTCCAGCCACGAGCAATCTGCTTAAACATAATTATGAAATATATGAATGCTCAATCTCACTCTTTTTCTTTTTCAACCACCAAAGCCCCCTTTGCCGGTTATCGCTTCTCGGCCTTTTGGCTAAGATCAAAGTGTAGTATCTGTTCCCAGCTATTTCGCTGAAATCTTGGCCGAAAGGCCGTCAAGCGAGTTTCCTAGCTCTCCAGCCAGTTCCTGAAATGCGGACTTACCTGTCTGTATCCTGACGTCACTGTTCCTGTACCTGTTCCTGCTCCGGCTCCAGAAGCTGCTGTTCCGGTTCCATCGCTGTTCCTGACTCCGCTACTGTACCTTTTCCGGGTTCCGCCGCTACTTACCTGTCGCTGCTGTTCCTGGTCTCCACGCCGTATCCCGACTTGGCTGATTGCAGCCATTGCTTCCTGACGCTGTTCCTTCCTGGGACTTACCTTCATCTGACGATCTCTCCATAGCCATCATGGCTATGGAGGTGAAAAAACACACGGCTCACCTTGAAGTCGACGCCGGATTCCTGGACGTCGCTCGGACCTTCCACGAGAAGCTCGGCTCTGACTGCCTTGATACTCTTCAACCTGTTGGTAAAGAAAATTTTTTAATTACTTTTACAACCCTGGCCTTCCTGCAACAAGCTCTATCCTACAACGACCTCGAAATCAACAATAAACCATGCCGACTCACCAGCGTCGAAGATGACGGCGTCTGGGTTACTATTAAAAACCTGCCTTGCTGGATCCAATGGGACTCTGTCCTTACCACCATGAGACAATATGGCACCATTAAAGCTCACCGACTCGATGAATACCCTCAACTTAAAGGTCTTAAAAATGGCGACAGATCAGTCAAGATAAAAATTGAAAAAAATATACCCAACGTAATCTATTTCGGACGTAGCCGTGCGCTGGCATACTACCAAGGAGTCGTTAAGAAGTGTTTCTTTTGCGACAAGGAGGGACACACGGTGTCCTCATGCGAAGTGAAACAATCAAGGAAGGAAGCTGCAATACTAAAAACCTTGGAAGGCCAGGGGAAGGAACCAACCGGGAGGTCCGAGGACGTCCAGGCAGTGGACATTGCCGACCCGTCCCAGACACCCGAGAGGATAAACGAGGAGGAACAGGCAGACAAGCCCTGCAGCGCAAAGAAAGTCCCAAAGGATCCGAATGAGTGGACCCCGACCCATGAGGCTCTCCTCGACAAATTCACGCCGGATACCATCCACCAGTTCGTGGATAAAGTCCTCAAAAGCAAAAGGACCAAAGAGAGGAAAGCATTTATGCTCGCTAAAGTCGACGAATGGGTTCAAAACAAGAATAAGCGCCGCCTAAGTACCTCACCAGAAAAAGCCACCACATCAAGTTTAAAAAAGGGGAAGAACAACGACGAGGAGAAGATAATCCACCAAGGCTCCCAGAAGGAGAAGAAATCCTTTGCCGAAGCTATTAAGACGGACGAAAACACTCTTAACAATACGGTCGATTTTTACACAGAATACGTGACGTACTAGATATCTCTTAATTTTTACACTTATTGGTATTTACTTGTGATAGTATTTCCTTTTACGCATTACGAAAAGTTTGAAATGTAAATTTTGTTTTAACTTTACATTTTTTAACTCTATTTTTTAACTTGTTTATATTTATCTAAAATATTTTCAAAATTCAACCAACTTGACATAACCAACTCACGGTAAAAATTAATAGTGGCAATGTAAAATCTTTTATTCGGCACTGTAAACGTTCAAATTAATAGTTATTTATTCTTTGAAATATGAAAACAATCAATTAATATTACTGCCTTAAATTAATTATAAGTTTAACCGGCAGAACAAAATGACTAGGGTACTGTAACTCAGTTTTTTAATAAACAAATTCAGTATCTGTTCTTATCAGCTTAATATCTGATACGGGTCCCATCGGGGCCCAAGATATTAAGCTTATTTTTGGACGGCGGCGGAGAGGTCGGAGCTTGCTCCACCTCCGCCACGGGTTGGCCTGGTATTGCAGTTCTTCCAGGATCGGCCCACCTCGCTCAATGAATCTAAAATCAAACACCATATATATATATATATATATATATATATATATATATATATATATATATATATATTCCTAACGTCATAAGAGGGAAAGTCGTCATTGGCTAGTAGATCATTTTGAAGATTCGGACGGATTTGTTTTGTAAATTTTACCATAATTGTCGTACGTTACCAACGGTATGATTTTTTAAGTCACTTTCGTTACTAACAGGAGACATGATTAGGAGTTCACAGCCGGCCGCTTTTCGACATTCGCGTTGGCAACACGTCTTCCCCTTTAAAAAAATTACCCCCTCCCAAATCATGGTAACTCCGTTCTCGAAATGGACACCATATAAGTTATTTACATCGAGTTACCTAGCGAGGATTGCGTAACTATCGCTGTAGAAATAGGGGACTGTTAAAAGCGGGATGGTTTGGAAAAAACGAGTTTTTGTGTGGCTGATGCCGGGGCGCGTACTACGCGGCAACCACGGTCAATTCGTAGTGCCATATCTCATGACACTTCTCTAC
This sequence comes from Leiobunum rupestre, assembly GCF_980474605.1. NCBI lineage: Eukaryota > Metazoa > Arthropoda > Arachnida > Opiliones > Sclerosomatidae > Leiobunum > Leiobunum rupestre. The sequence goes on along the minus strand of NC_143392.1, from coordinate 54,830,491 downwards.
AGCTGTTCTGGTAAGCGTGCAGGAGGAAACTCCGTATGATCATGATCTTACTTTTTCTAATTATCGATTAAGCACGGTTCCATGTTGCCACTTATTAAAAAAAAAGACCCAGAGAAAACCGAAGATAAATTATCGCCTTGGCGAACTAGTTAGAAACAGCGTAAAAGAAAATATTTAAAAATACACAAATTTTATTAAAAAGACTCAAATACCGCGTTAATGGAAAAAAAGAGGGAGAGAGGAAGAGAGCAGCCACCGGCACGCCGTGTTCCCCGGTGGTCTCCCTCCCAAGAAATGACCCCACTCGACGCGGCTTACCGTCGTTGATAGGTCGAGAACCAATGTATTCCACGTGATATTACCGTTGACGGCTGAAAACGCTCGATGGCCGTCGATCTTTTTGTTTGAAATCAAGAAGTTGCCTTCTTTGGTCAGACGTGATGGTTATACACGCTGTCATCTCCAGCCACGAGCAATCTGCTTAAACATAATTATGAAATATATGAATGCTCAATCTCACTCTTTTTCTTTTTCAACCACCAAAGCCCCCTTTGCCGGTTATCGCTTCTCGGCCTTTTGGCTAAGATCAAAGTGTAGTATCTGTTCCCAGCTATTTCGCTGAAATCTTGGCCGAAAGGCCGTTAAGCGAGTTTTCCAGCTATACAGCTAGTTCCTTCGATGCTGACTTACCTGCCGGTATCCTGACGTTCCTGTTCCTGCTTCTGAAGCTGCCGCTGCTGTTTCCGGTTCCTCTGCTGTTCCTGACTCCGCTGCTGTTCCTGGTCCTGGTCCTGCTGACACTTACCTGTCGCTGCTGTTCCTGGTCTCCACGCTGTATCCTGACTTGGCCGATTCCTGCCATTTCCACTTGACGCTGTTCCTTCCTGGGACTTGACTTTACCCGACGACCCCTCTAAAGCCATCATGGCTGCAGAGGTGAAGAAGCGGACTGCCCGGCTTGAAGTCGACGCCGGATTCCTGGACGTTGCTCAAACCTTCTACTCTAAACTTGGACCTCAGTGTTTGGAGACTCTTCAACCTGTTGGGAAAAGCTGCTACCTTCTTACCTTTACCACTCTGGCCTTCCTCCAGCAAGCTGTCTCCTATGGGGAGCTGATTATAAATGGGAAACCCTGCACGATAACCAGCATCGACGACGACGGTGTCTGGTTAACCATCAAGAACCTGCCCTCCTGGATTCAATGGGATGCCATACTTACCACATTACGACCATACGGAACCATCAAAGCTCACCGACTAGACGAATACCCCGAATTAAAAGGACTTAGAAATGGCGACCGCTCCGTAAAAATCATCATGTCGAAAACCATCCCTAATGTGCTCTTTTTTGGACGCAGCAGGGCGTTAATATACTATACAGGCGTCGTAAAGAAATGCTTTTTTTGCGACCAAGAAGGCCACAACACCTCAACTTGCGAAATCAAACGAGCCAGGCAAGCAGAGCGGAACCAACCCATGGAGGAAGGCCAGAAAGAGTCTCCGAAGGATGAGCCCGAGCGCGTCCAGGAGACAGGCGGCAGTACTTCTGCTAAAGAACACGATCCATTAGCAGAAGCAGCAGCACCACAAGAGGCATCACCCAGCGACCACCAGGAACCACGACCGAAATACCTACCCATCTCACCGTCCTCAGTAGAAACCATCAAGAAATATTCACAGGCAAAACTTCAAGAATTTAAGACACACGTTCAGACAGCAGACGACATAGACGATGCAAGGAAAAAGGAATGGATCGAGATCATCAACGCAGCACAAGCAAAATTTTCAAAACGGCGTATCCACACCTCTCCGGAAAGAGAGGCCAAGAAGGGAAAGACCCGGAACGAGGAGAAGAAGTCATTCGCCAGCGCCGCCAAAAGCACACCCGAACAAGATATATATGCAGAATACGTAACATACTGAATTTTGCACATATGTTTCTAATACACTTTTAATATATTTTTAAAATGTATTTTAGTGTATTATTCACATATTTTATTCGTCACCTTTAATTTTAAAATTAAGTTTTTTTATCTCGATTATTTCTTAGTGTTTTGTTTTAAAGTTTTTAACTTTACGTAACTCTCTGTTTAAACCCTGCAAAAAAAAATTAATTATATGCCTAATAACTATACTTACCTTGATCGACTATGAACTTGACTTTTGTTCGCAATAATTTAATTAAGTAAAAACGCGAACAAATACAACAAACGTAAACATGTAAAAATGTAAAATTAACGAAGCTTTTAATAAACAATTAAAAGTATCTGTTCTGCAATATTATACCGAGATCTTAGTCGAGGGGCGAGAAGTGTTTTCTACGCCTTGAAGGCGAGTTTTGCTGTACCGCTGCACGAGATTTTCCTGTCCTGAGCCGCTCTGCTGTTTCCTGTTTCCTGAAAGAAAGTTACTTACCTGTTCTTGGCTGTCCTGTTCCGGTCCCAGAAGAGTATCCAGTCTTGCATCGATCTTACATTACCATCTCGACGACCGCAGACGTGCCTTAATGGCCCCTGCCCAGTCGACGATGTCCTCCTCTCCAGCTGAAGCCTTGAAAAAGATGACAGCTCGGGTCAAATACGAAGGCGTTGCTCTCAACGACCTTGTTCCAGCTCTCTTTGGTCTCGTCGGACCAAATGGAATCACCGTGTTCCAGCCTGTGGGAAAAGAAGTCGCACAGGTGACCTTTAAAGACGCATCCTGCTTCCAGAAGGCCATTGAAGCCGGCATCATGGTCGGAGATAATCAAGTTGAAATCGTTGGTGTAGCTGATCCGATTTCATACATCACGTTGCGAGATGCCCCGAGTTGGTGGGAGCTATCTTTCCTCAAGACCGCTCTTCGATCCTTCTGCGATGTCCTCAGCGAATCCTGGGAAACTTACCAGGAGGGCCCTCTCAAAGACCTCAAGAACGGTACCCGCCGCCTTGAAGTCCGGATGAGGAACACGATCCCGAACCTGATGACCATTAGCGGCCATCGCATCCAGATTACTTACCAGGGTATACAGCGTATGTGCTTCTACTGTAGGAAGGACAGTCATCAGGTTCGGGATTGCCCGAAGAAGAAAAAAAAGGCGCTGAAAACTCAAGAGAACACCGACAGTCAAGAACGGATTCCGACACATAAGGAACCCGAGGGCTCCGGCAGCCCGACCTCACCACCACCACTAGCTGGCGCTGAAGCCGGCGATGGGGATAGCCAGGTTGTAATGGACGAGGGTACGTCGAACACCGACAAGCCGAAGGAGGGTGAGGACGGCTGGTACTTGTCGTCGCCAGATTCATCTCCAAACACGTCTAAAGTAATCCCCAAGGGTTACGCCGACGCATTAAAGTCTCCGGGTCGCCTAGATACATCTGTGCCGGAACCCGAGATTTACAACCGCGGTTGGTCCTGGGTTGAAATGTCAAATGCAGAAATTGAAGATTTCATTCGGCGTGCCAAAGCACTAAAAACCACGGATCCACGTGTCATGGAATGGCGGGATGACTGTCTAGTGAAAGCCGAGAGTACCCTTCGGAATCGTGCCAAACGCCGTCATAGTCCTCCTCGTGAAAAGGACCCCAAGAAAGGGAAAAAATAAGACCATGTTCCGAGTTGTAAATATGTTTTTAATAACTCTTTTTAAGTTTATATATACTTTTAATTTTACAATTTTAAGTATTCGTTTTTTATATGATTTGGGTTTTTAATTGCGTGTGTTATAAAAAAAAAAAAAAGGGGAACGAATTTGACATGTAAAAATATATCTGTATTTTTACGTTAAAGTTAAAAAGAAAGAATATTGATACAAAAAATACTTACCTGTTTAAAATATAGTTAAAATTACACTTACCTGTTTAAAATATAGTTAAAATTATACTTACCTGTTAAAAAGTATAGTTAAAATTATACTTACCTAGTTAGAATATAGAGGAAAATACTTACCCTGTTAAAATATAGCGAAAAATTATACTCACTGTTAAAAATATAGAAAAATGGTACTTACCTTGACGTTTTTTACTGAAACCTGGGAAAAAAGAATTAACTGTTTTTTGACAATGGTCGCGCTAATTTAAAGATTAATAACGCGATCAATTGTAACCTTGACAACGAATTTTAAATAAACAAATTCAGTATCTGTTCTTATCAGCTTAATATCTGATACGGGTCCCATCGGGGCCCAAGATATTAAACTTATTTTTGGACGGCGGCGGAGAGGTCGGAGCTTGCTCCACCTCCGCCACGGGTTGGCCTGGTATTGCAGTTCTTCCAGGATCGGCCCACCTCGCTCAATGAATCTAAAATCAAACACCATATATATATATATATATATATATATATATATTCCTAACGTCATAAGAGGGAAAGTCGTCATTGGCTAGTAGATCATTTTGAAGATTCGGACGGATTTGTTTTGTAAATTTTACCATAATTGTCGTACGTTACCAACGGTATGATTTTTTAAGTCACTTTCGTTACTAACAGGAGACATGATTAGGAGTTCACAGCCGGCCGCTTTTCGACATTCGCGTTGGCAACACGTCTTCCCCTTTAAAAAAATTACCCCCTCCCAAATCATGGTAACTCCGTTCTCGAAACGGACACCATATAAGTTATTTACATCGAGTTACCTAGCGAGGATTGCGTAACTATCGCTGTAGAAATAGGGGACTGTTAAAAGCGGGATGGTTTGGAAAAAACGAGTTTTTGTGTTGCTGATGCCGGGGCGCGTACTACGCGGCAACCACGGTCAATTCGTAGTGCCATATCTCATGACACTTCTCTACAGCTGTTCTGGTAAGCGTGCAGGAGGAAACTCCGTATGATCATGATCTTACTTTTTCTAATTATCGATTAAGCACGGTTCCATGTTGCCACTTATTAAAAAAAAGACCCAGAGAAAACCGAAGATAAATTATCGCCTTGGCGAACTAGTTAGAAACAGCGTAAAAGAAAATATTTAAAAATACACAAATTTTATTAAAAAGACTCAAATACCGCGTTAATGGAAAAAAAGAGGGAGAGAGGAAGAGAGCAGCCACCGGCACGCCGTGTTCCCCGGTGGTCTCCCTCCCAAGAAATGACCCCACTCGACGCGGCTTACCGTCGTTGATAGGTCGAGAACCAATGTATTCCACGTGATATTACCGTTGACGGCTGAAAACGCTCGATGGCCGTCGATCTTTTTGTTTGAAATCAAGAAGTTGCCTTCTTTGGTCAGACGTGATGGTTATACACGCTGTCATCTCCAGCCACGAGCAATCTGCTTAAACATAATTATGAAATATATGAATGCTCAATCTCACTCTTTTTCTTTTTCAACCACCAAAGCCCCCTTTGCCGGTTATCGCTTCTCGGCCTTTTGGCTAAGATCAAAGTGTAGTATCTGTTTGCTCCTTTTTTCGAAGCCAAAGGCCGGGAACCGTTTGCTCCAGGGCTTTGCCTTGTTTACCTGCTGCTGGTACACTTTCCTGTATCCATCGCTGTACTGTCGCTGCTTTGTGCCTGTTCCGGTCCAACTCTGTTCCTGCTCTGGTCCTGCTCTGTCGCTGCTCAGTTCCTGCTCGGCTGCCGATTCCGCTACGGGGTTTCTGCCCCGCTGTTGTCTCTCAAATCCGATCCTGATCCGGCCTTATCTTCTGATCAAGCCTTCAGAATCAGCTCCATTCTAGGAGCTCTCTTTCTCTGCCACCATGGCTACGGAAGAAAAGAAGAGATCAGCTCGTCTTGAAGTCGATGCTGATTTCCTTGATGTCGCCAAACTTTTTTACGGGAAAATGGGTCCTGCTTGTCTCGACACTCTGCAACCTGTCGGGAAAGGTATATTTCTACTTACCTTTTCTACGCTGGCACTTTGCCAACAAGCTCAGTCTTACGGAGAACTGATGATCAACGGTAAGCCATGCAAGTTCACTGCTATCGAAGACGACGGCCTCTGGCTGACAATAAAAAATTTGCCCAAGTGGATACAATGGGATTCAGTCCTCAGCACGTTACGTCAATACGGAGAAGTTAAATCTCACCGCTTCGACGAGCATCCTCTGCTGAAGGGTGTGAAGAATGGCGACAGAGCTGTTAAGATCAAGATGACCAAATCAATACCCAACGTGTTATATTTTGGCAGGATTCGCACCCTTGTTTTCTACCGGGGCGTCGTTAAAAAATGCTTCTTCTGTGACGAGGCAGGACATAATGTCTCGTCTTGCGGGAAGAAGAAAGCTAAACAAGAGCAGAAAGCGAAGCAAGCCGCCGAGGAGGCGCAACTCGAGAATCAAGAAGATTCCGTGGAAAGGCCAGAGAACCAACTCACCTTGATCGATGGCCCGACGACATCTATGGAATCCGATGACATCGCCGTTCCTTCGGAAGACGAATCGGAGTACAGGTCCCCCGTGTCTACACCAGAACAACGCAAGGCATCTGAAAAAGAAAAGATTAATGTACTTACCTTCGGCGCGGGTGACAACCAGTCCGTTATGCCGATGGAGAACTCTAAAGACTCAGTTCCGTCACAAGCTAGTCCGTCTGTAAGGGCGAACGCGCAGAAATCCCAAAGTGCTTCAGACTCCAAACAAACCAAACGTGGCAATTCTAGGAGCCGGGGCAACACGCCCAAGAAAAGCAAGTAGTAACTTTTTTGAGCTTACCTACCTTTTTGATGATAAGCCTAAATATTGGAACTCTTAACGTTAACGGTATGCGAGAGCAGAAAAAACTGGCCGACGTAGCAGCACTTTTTACAAGTAGCAACCTCGATGTACTCCTTGTACAAGAGTCGCATCTTTTAAATCTCGATAATTGGAAGTCAATACGACGCCAATTTTTTACCAATTGTATTTATTTTAGTCAGGGTTCTAACCGCTCCTGCGGCGTAACTATATTCTGTAAAAATCACTTGCAACCTTCTATCAAAAGTTTTCGGGCCGACCACGAAGGTCGTATAATAAGTGTCGATTTTAATTGTGCGGACAACCGCATTCGCCTTTTAAATATCTACGCCTCTTGTATTCCTAAACAGAGAAAAATCTTTTTTAATCAATTATATACGTTTTTAGATGGTCAATATGACCTTTTAATTATTGGGGGTGACTTCAACTGTGTCCGTGACCCGAGCTTGGACAGGGAAGGGGGAACTTTTTACCCCGACCCCAGTACCGACGCTCTGTCCTCAGTGATAACCAATTTAAATTTAATCGACGCTTGGCGTCGCACTTTTCCTTCTACGCCTGGTTTTACTTGGAAAAACGACTACGTAAAAAGCCGACTCGATTATTTATATTTTAGTAACGATTTTAAGTTTATTTTGAATTCTATCCAGATTTTACCCGTGGGTTTCTCTGACCACAGCCTTTTACAAGTGTGTGTCGGAGTTAGTGGGGGAATTCCTCGGGGGCGGGGAGTTTGGCGTCTTAACGACAAACTCCTCACCCCCGTCGACGAGAACGATAAAAGTATCGAAAATGAAATTCGATCACTTTTAAATAAATTACACGACTTTAATGATTGGGATAATTTTAAAGTGCAAATCTCTAACTTTCTCAAACAAAAGGGGAAATTGGTCGCGTCGAACGAGCGCAGGTGTGCTAATTTTTATCGGTGGGCGTTGGGTTTATTAGGCAGGGCCCCCGTTAAAAATGTATTTTTGTGTTCCGCGGAAGAACAGGTAAAAACCCTACTGCAAGAGCAGTATACGCAAAAGTACCAGTATTTGGTCAGTTCTAGGGAAGGAGTAGAATTGAGCGGAGAGGAAAACTTCTCCTCCGCTTTCTATTTACAAGCTAAGGGGGCCCGTAAGAAGGGGGTTATCGGCGAGGTCGAGGTTGATGGTGTCCGGCGTAACGACCCTGACGTCATCGAGTCCGCCTTCGTCGATTACTACGCGAAATTGTACGAGGCCGAGCCGGTTCGACCCTTCGAACGTCCACCCGGGCTTCCTCGTTTATCCGAGGAAGCCAGGGAGGAATTAGAAGGAGACGTAACCTAGCTAGAATTGTTAAACGCTCTTAAATCTTTCAAAGCCAGAAAAGCGCCTGGGCCAGACGGTTTAACCGTTACATTTTACAAACAATATTGGGGACTAATTGGTCCCATGCTTACCCTTGTGGTAAATGCTGCTCTGAAGGCGGGGTCTTTTCCTGAGTCTATGCAAACAGGGAATATTTCACTCCTTTGCAAAGACGACCTTTTTAAACATTTTGTAGAGTTTTGGCGTCCAATCACGCTCCTAAATTTAGATAGAAGGCTGATAGCGAAGGTCTTTGAAAACGGAGTTAGTCGTGTCACCGACCAATTGATCGGTCGTGGGCAATCCTGCGGGGTTAAGGGTAGAGTGAGCTATCACAATCTTGTTTTATTACGAGACGCGATAGAATCACTTAATGCTCGTGGTCAGGCGGGGTACTTACTCTCGATAGATTTTAATAAAGCGTTTGATCGTTTGGATCATTCTTTTATTTTTAACGTACTAGATAATTTTGGGTTTGGGCCAAATTTTTTAGCTTTTATTCGCACCCTTTATACAGGTAATACGAGTCGTATTTTAATCAATAATTCGTTGTCCAAGGAATTCCAAGTACGGAGAGGTGTAAGGCAGGGGTGCCCCCTCTCTCCCGTTCTATTTAGTTTATGCGTTGAAACGCTACTGTTTAGAATAAACTCGAACCCCCTGATACGCGGTCTTTCCTGTCCAGGGGTTTCGGTCGAGGAACAGTTGAAATATGCAGCCCACGCAGATGACGTTAATTGCCTGAGTGAAGATCTAGAATGTATAAATGACACCGTAGGTGAAGTGCAAAATTATTGTGAAATGTCGGGTAGCCTTTTAAACAAGCAAAAATCGAAAATTATTCGATTAGGCGTTGGCCATAAAGAAATTGTTAACAATTTGCCTCTTACCATTAGTAATGGAAATGTTAAAATATTGGGAATACTTTTTAATAATATGAGTATCGATCCAAGTAATGAAAATAATTATGTAACCCGGTTTAAAGATTCCATCGAGAGATGGCGCGAATTGTCAATGTCATTTATTGGAAAAGCCCAACTATTGCATCAGGTAGCGATACCCCGGCTTACATATCCTATTCCGCTGGTGAAATTCTCAAAAGAGACGCTAATTCAATTAGAAAAATTAATGTTTAAATTTATTTGGGACGGTAAAACCGAATTAGTCAATAGGAATACCATGTACTTACCCGTGTCAGATGGCGGTATTAACGTACCTCACCTTCGGACAATTACTTCGAGTTTAAATTTATCACGAACTTTGAACTGTCTAATGCAAGAAAAACACTGTGTGAATAAATCGGTAACTTACCATTTGTCTACCTGTGCCAAAACTGTCTTCGGTGTGAAATGGGACTTGAAAATCCCGCATGCGGCCGAAATTGGTCATAATTACGTCGAGGCTAAAAATTCGGCAGTAATTGTTAAAAGCAAATTAAAAACGAATGAAAAGTTGTCGGACTTAAGTCACGCCCAAATATCTAGTAAATTGGCCATTAAGGCCACACCACGAATGGTTTCTATGAAACCAGAAATAAACTGGACAGTCGCGTTTAAACGAACGGGGGCGAGGGCTATAGAAGGCTCTCGTCGCGACTTCTTGTTTAAAGTTATCCACGATGTGCTCCCTGTTCGAGACTTATTGTTTGGACGCAGTATGGCAAAAACCAGAGAATGCCCTTTTTGTAAGAGCAATGAAACCACTATACATTTAATGTACCAATGCGATAACGCAAAAATGCTATTAAATACACTTCGACAATTCTTTGGATTAAATTTTATATCTATTAAAACTGTTTTATATCACGCTCCCCTACCGGTCCCTCTCCCCCTCATCTATGTTTTTTCCCTAATACTTACAGAAATTAAATTCCAAGTTTGGAAAGCCCGTAACAAGAAGCTATTTGAAAGCAAATTTGTTCCAGCCTTTGTTGTCTTAGAAAGGGTTCGAAACGAGATTCTGCGGCGGGCGCCGGCAGACTATTGTCGGCTTCCTCTCGTGACCTTTGTTGAAAAATGGAGTAATGACCAGAAACCAGTGGTCACAATCGAAAACCATAAACTTAAACTACTCTTTTAAACGAGATTTGTTATTTAAAATAATTAAATTTTAAATACTTACCTGCAAAAATCCCGTGGGATTACTAAAAACCCTGAAAAAAATGTTCCTTATATTGTCCATTTAAATGGTTGGTTAACGTACCTTCTTCTCTAAATTAAGTCTTTAATTATTACCCAATGAATTTAAAGGCTTTATTGACCACTTTTTACCACACTTATACGTATTTACCTTTGTATATAGTTATTTATAATGTATTTGAAACTTTGGTTTATTTCCAATTAATTTTTGTGTTAAATCTTGACAAATTTTTAATCAGATGCTATAACATTTTCCCTTTTCTAAAGAAAACAAATTTTAACGTTTTTTACAAATAATAGTTTTTTGACTCTCACAACAAGAAATGTATGTTTATATCTTAATTTTCTCGCGATAATTTAATTTGTAAATAAACGCGGAAAATGTAACTTTGTTATAACACTAAATTAACAAATTTAGTATCTGTTCTGCAGTATTATACCGAGATCTTAGTCGAGGGGCGAGAAGTGTTTCTACGCCTATAAGGCGAGTTTACCTGCCTTGCCGCATGTTCCATTCCTGTGCTACTCCGTTCCGCTGCTGCTTGTTCCTGAAAAGAAAACTTCCTGGTACTTACCTGACGTTGCCACTCCTGGGATCCTCTCGTCTCTCTTCTCTCCGCTTACCCTCTCTTAGCCAGGATGGCTATGGAGGTTAAAGAGAACCGCTCGCTTGGAGGTAGATGCCGGCTTCTTGGAAGTCGCTCGAACCTTTCATGAAAAACTCGGAACTGAAAGCATTGAAACGCTACAGCCTATTGGTAAAGAAACTTTTCTATTAACTTTTACGACCCTAGCATTTCTACAACAAGCAGTCTCCTATGGAGAAATAAAGATCGACAACAAGTCGTGTAAAATTACCAACGTCGAAGACGATGGCATATGGCTTACTATCAAGCATCTACCTTCATGGATACAATGGGAAGCAATTTTAACAAACCTTCGGCAATATGGAGATATAAAAGCGCACCGCTGCGACGAATACAAGGAACTCAAAGGCGTCAAAAACGGGGACCGTTCGGTAAAAATTAAAATGAATAAAACGATACCTAATGTACTTTACTTTGGAAGGAGCAGGGCACTGGTATACTATACCGGGGTTGCAAAAAAGTGCTTTTTTTGTGAGCAGGAGGGGCACGTAGCCTCTAACTGCGAAAAAAAGATCAACCATATGACCGAGACGACAAAACCCAGAACCAAAGACGACTCACCCAAAGATCCTGCAACAACCAGAAGCTCAACACCTACGCTCACCAACGCCACCACTCGAGACAATAACCTGAAAGAAAAACAAGAAAATCAAACAAGCACTTTACCCATACTTACCGCATCCGACGACTCCAAAAGCTCTGAAGAGAACTGATCACTAACATCACCAGTACCATCCAAGAACATCGCAGAACCTCTAGTCTCAACCAGCCAAGACGCCGACGCTCTGAAATCACCACTACATCAGGAACCTGAACCAGAAGGGGAAATTTATAACCGCGATTGGGATTTCGCTGTAATGACGAGACCCGAAATTGAAGCTTTCTGCCGGCGTGCCAAAGCGCTAACCTCCACGAATAAACCTATTACAGACTGGCGGGATAACACACTAAAGATGGCCGAGAAAGTACTCCTTCATCGTTCCAAAAGAAGTCGAAGCCCCTTAGACGCAAGAGATCCTAAGAAAGGGAAAAATATGTTATAAAATGTAACTTTTAAATTTTGACTTAGCTTTCAGCTCGCTTTTAAATTTTACAATGTCACTCTTTATTTTTAACGAATGTTCGCGTTAATTTAAATAACTAAAACCGCGAACAATCATGTCATATTTGTATTTGTATATAGTTTGTATCAAAACGATCTTTTAATAAACAATTAAAAGTATCTGTTCTTATCAGCTTAATATCTGATACGGGTCCCATCGGGGCCCAAGATATTAAACTTATTTTTGGACGGCGGCGGAGAGGTCGGAGCTTGCTCCACCTCCGCCACGGGTTGGCCTGGTATTGCAGTTCTTCCAGGATCGGCCCACCTCGCTCAATGAATCTAAAATCAAATATATATATATATATATATATATATTCCTAACGTCATAAGAGGGAAAGTCGTCATTGGCTAGTAGATCATTTTGAAGATTCGGACGGATTTGTTTTGTAAATTTTACCATAATTGTCGTACGTTACCAACGGTATGATTTTTTAAGTCACTTTCGTTACTAACAGGAGACATGATTAGGAGTTCACAGCCGGCCGCTTTTCGACATTCGCGTTGGCAACACGTCTTCCCCTTTAAAAAAATTACCCCCTCCCAAATCATGGTAACTCCGTTCTCGAAACGGACACCATATAAGTTATTTACATCGAGTTACCTAGCGAGGATTGCGTAACTATCGCTGTAGAAATAGGGGACTGTTAAAAGCGGGATGGTTTGGAAAAAACGAGTTTTTGTGTTGCTGATGCCGGGGCGCGTACTACGCGGCAACCACGGTCAATTCGTAGTGCCATATCTCATGACACTTCTCTACAGCTGTTCTGGTAAGCGTGCAGGAGGAAACTCCGTATGATCATGATCTTACTTTTTCTAATTATCGATTAAGCACGGTTCCATGTTGCCACTTATTAAAAAAAAGACCCAGAGAAAACCGAAGATAAATTATCGCCTTGGCGAACTAGTTAGAAACAGCGTAAAAGAAAATATTTAAAAATACACAAATTTTATTAAAAAGACTCAAATACCGCGTTAATGGAAAAAAAGAGGGAGAGAGGAAGAGAGCAGCCACCGGCACGCCGTGTTCCCCGGTGGTCTCCCTCCCAAGAAATGACCCCACTCGACGCGGCTTACCGTCGTTGATAGGTCGAGAACCAATGTATTCCACGTGATATTACCGTTGACGGCTGAAAACGCTCGATGGCCGTCGATCTTTTTGTTTGAAATCAAGAAGTTGCCTTCTTTGGTCAGACGTGATGGTTATACACGCTGTCATCTCCAGCCACGAGCAATCTGCTTAAACATAATTATGAAATATATGAATGCTCAATCTCACTCTTTTTCTTTTTCAACCACCAAAGCCCCCTTTGCCGGTTATCGCTTCTCGGCCTTTTGGCTAAGATCAAAGTGTAGTATCTGTTTTCAATAGTGCTATACCGAGATCTTAGTCGGGGGGCGAGGAGTGTTTTACGCCTTAAAGGCGAGTGATCCTGCTCGTTTGGTTTACCACGCTGCCTCGAAATTTGCTGCCGTTCCTGCTTCCAGCCCAGTCCGTGTTCCAGCTGTTGTTCCAGTGTTCCAGTTGCCGTCTGCCTCCATCCAGCGGTTCCTGAGGTCCGGTCTCCGCCTCGGCGGTCGCCACCAACGTTGTCATGGCTCCTGCCCAGTCAACGATGTCCTCCCCACCAGCTGCTGCAATGAAAAAAGCAACAGCTAGGATCAAGTTTGAAGGCGTGACCATCGACGCCCTTGCTACAGCTCTCTTCGAGCTCGTTGGTTCGCATGGAATCACTGTGTTCCAGCCTGTGGGAAAGGACGCAGCACAGGTCACCTTCAAAGACGCTACTTGTTTCCAGAAGGCCATAGAAGCCGGCCTTATGGTCGGAAACAGACAAGTTGATGTAATTGGGATTTCCGATCCGGTATCTTACATCACGTTACGAGATGCTCCGAGCTGGTGGGAACTATCGTTCATCAAAGCTGCTCTTCGCGCATACTGCGAGGTTATCTCCGAGTCCTGGGAAACCTATCAAGAAGGCCCGTTTAAAGATTTGAAGAATGGTACTCGTCGCCTTGAGGTCAAAATGAAGAGCACAATCCCGAACCTGATGACCATAAGCGGTCATCGTATCCAAATTACATACCGTGGAATACAGAGAATGTGTTTTTACTGCCGTAAAGACAGTCATCAGGTTCGGGATTGCCCGAAAAAGAACAAGAAGGCTCGACCAAATCCAGAAACTGTCGCTGACCAGAACCCGTCATATGAAGAACCAGAAACAGTAAGGAATGGAACGCCGATTCCGGTTGGGGATGCCGCAGACGTAAGCACCCACGACGACATAATGGACGAAACAGGACCTTCACGAGACTTCCAGGGCTCAAAAGAGGGTTGGTCGTTGGCAACACCAGAGTCTTCCCCAGGGAAACCTGAATCCCCCGCCAAAGTCATAGGCTACGCAGATGCGGTCAAGTCACCCCAGAGGCAAGTCCAAGACTCGCCGAAATCCGATCCTCCAACACCAGAGGAACCTGAAAGAAAATTGGAAATTTTTGAACGAAATTGGGCATGGGATCACCTACCCAAGAATGAAATTGAGGACTTTTGTCGGCAGGCCAAAGTATTGACCTCAACCAAGCCCCATATCCTATCCTGGCGGGATGACGCACTGGCAAAGGCACAAGAGGCACTCCAGCGCCGATTCAAACGTCGTCAGAGCCCTCCAATTGAAAAAGACCCTAAGAAGGGGAAGAAATAGGACAGTGGTGCACTTTTGTAAATATACTTCTGATATTTCTATATTTTTTAAATATTTATTGTGTTTTATGTTTTAATTGTCACCGTTAAAACGGGAAAGTTGGAACTATAAAAAATCATTTATTGTGATTAGTTTTTAAAAGTTTAAATTTAAGTTTATTTTTAAATGTTTAAGCGTTTACTAAAAAATGTACACTAATGAAATTTTACGTAAAATACTTACCTTGATTTCTGTTAACCCTGAAAAAAGAAAAAAAAAATAGTTCTAAAATTATTTTTCCTAAAAGTAATATGAAAAGTTAAAAATACTTACCTTGACGTAAAACACATAAGAACCTGTAAATATATTTAAAAATGTTATGACTCCTTTTATGATATGAAATATTGTTTTGACCAATACAATGTTCGCGATAATTTAATTTTTTTAATAACCGCGGACATTTGTAACCTTGACCAGAATTTTAAATAAACAAATTCAGTATCTGTTCTATACGGAGGTCTTAGTCGGGGGGCGAGAAGTGTTTTTACGCCTGTTAGGCGAGTTTGCCTGCTCTGCCACGTTGAATCGTCAGTCGCTGCCGTTCCTGTCTCCAGTCCAGATCCAGTTCCGGCTGCTTTTCCTGTTTTCCTGTTGCCGCCTGCTACAAGCCAGCGGTTCCTGAGTACCGGTCTCCGCTTCGGCGGTTTCCACAAACGTTCGCCATGCCTCCTGTAGCGTCGAAGTCGACTCCGGCGGAGTCCTCGTCTTCGAAGCAGGCCACTGCACGAATCAAATTCGACGGGGTCAATGTAGAAGATTTGGCTTTTGCTCTTTTCGACTGCATTGGCCCCAAGAGTATCACAGTCTTCCAAATGATCGGGAAGTCTGAGGCGCAGATATCCTTCAAGGACATCGTATCGTACCAAAAGGCTGTTGACGCTGGTATAATCGTTGGGGAGAAGCATTTATCCATCGTTGGAGTGGCTGATCCTGTAACCCAAATCACCGTGAAAGGCGCACCTAGTTGGTGGGAATTAAGCTTTTTAAAGGCTGCTCTGAAAAACTACGGAGAGGTTTTGTCCGAAACATGGGAAACATTCCAGAAGGGACCGTTGAAGGACGTCCGTAATGGAAATCGGAGGCTGGAGGTCAAGGTCAAGAGCCCAATCCCGAACCTGATGACCATCAGTGGACATCGCATTCAAATTGTCTATCAAGGAGTCCAGCGAATGTGCTTTTATTGCCGAAAGGACAGTCATCAGGTTCGGGATTGCCCCAAGAAAAGGAAAAAAGTGCGTTCCGCTCCACAGGACGCGGATATTCAAGTCCAGATCCCGTCACCCGAAGGCTCAGACAAACCCGGAAGTGTGGTAATGCCACAAGTAGCAGACACTGCAGCTATCACGGACGCAGGTGAGGACCTGGAAAAAATGGATCAAGAGGAACAAGACGCAGGAAACTTCGTTGAGGGCGAAGATGGCTGGGGCCTTTCTCTGTCAGGACCTTCCCACAAGTCTTTTGACTCACCAAAAAATTCCGGGAGTTACGCCACAGTTGTAAAAACTCCATCACATCACGAACCTGATTCGAAGTCTTCACCGCAATCACAACATCCAGTATACGAAGAACCGATCTACGAACGAGATTGGCAGTTTTCAGAAATGACCGAAAATGAAATAGAGAACTTTTGTCACCGTGCACGGAACTTTGTGACAGAATCACCAGAACTACTTAGCTGGCGGGAAGAATTCCTGGCTGAAGCACGCCTCACCTTGCAAACTCGAAGGAAGCGAGTACAGACATCCCCATCCGGATGATATACCAAAAAAGGGAAAAAATAGGCCCTTATTGGGATATGTAAATATGTTTTTAAATTACTTTCTTAGTTTTAAAATCGCTTATATTGTAAATTTTAACTTTACAATTTTAAAATTCTCGTTACATACATTTTAATAGTTTATTGTATGTTTAAATGAAAAATTCACCTGAGATGTACCGCGGAACCTGTTTACCCTGTAAAAGAAAAATCAATAGACAAAATTATTTAGACCCTATTGTTAAAAAAAAAAAACTTACCTGATATACTTACCTGGAAAACTGTAGAACCTGAAAAAAAAAGGGGGGGGGGAATTAGAATTGTATGGTTAAATATAATTAATTTATAGTATACTAACACCAGAAGTAAATAATATTTACTTACCTTCGCTTGACATGTAGTTAATCTGTAAATAGTATTGTATTTTATCGCGTCTAATTTTTATTCTTGGAACGACAAGTATTTTTACGCTCGTTAATTGCTTTAACTGATATATGCAACTGTCTTTTTTCTTGTTTAAAACAGTGTTCGCGATAATTTAAATTTTTTAATAAACGCGGACACTTGTAACCTTGACCAGAATTTTAAATAAACAAATTCAGTATCTGTTCTTATCAGCTTAATATCTGATACGGGTCCCATCGGGGCCCAAGATATTAAACTTATTTTTGGACGGCGGCGGAGAGGTCGGAGCTTGCTCCACCTCCGCCACGGGTTGGCCTGGTATTGCAGTTCTTCCAGGATCGGCCCACCTCGCTCAATGAATCTAAAATCAAACACCATATATATATATATATATATATATATATATATATATATATATATATATATATATATATATATATATATATATATATATATATATATATATATATTCCTAACGTCATAAGAGGGAAAGTCGTCATTGGCTAGTAGATCATTTTGAAGATTCGGACGGATTTGTTTTGTAAATTTTACCATAATTGTCGTACGTTACCAACGGTATGATTTTTTAAGTCACTTTCGTTACTAACAGGAGACATGATTAGGAGTTCACAGCCGGCCGCTTTTCGACATTCGCGTTGGCAACACGTCTTCCCCTTTAAAAAAATTACCCCCTCCCAAATCATGGTAACTCCGTTCTCGAAACGGACACCATATAAGTTATTTACATCGAGTTACCTAGCGAGGATTGCGTAACTATCGCTGTAGAAATAGGGGACTGTTAAAAGCGGGATGGTTTGGAAAAAACGAGTTTTTGTGTTGCTGATGCCGGGGCGCGTACTACGCGGCAACCACGGTCAATTCGTAGTGCCATATCTCATGACACTTCTCTACAGCTGTTCTGGTAAGCGTGCAGAAGGAAACTCCGTATGATCATGATCTTACTTTTTCTAATTATCGATTAAGCACGGTTCCATGTTGCCACTTATTAAAAAAAAGACCCAGAGAAAACCGAAGATAAATTATCGCCTTGGCGAACTAGTTAGAAACAGCGTAAAAGAAAATATTTAAAAATACACAAATTTTATTAAAAAGACTCAAATACCGCGTTAATGGAAAAAAAGAGGGAGAGAGGAAGAGAGCAGCCACCGGCACGCCGTGTTCCCCGGTGGTCTCCCTCCCAAGAAATGACCCCACTCGACGCGGCTTACCGTCGTTGATAGGTCGAGAACCAATGTATTCCACGTGATATTACCGTTGACGGCTGAAAACGCTCGATGGCCGTCGATCTTTTTGTTTGAAATCAAGAAGTTGCCTTCTTTGGTCAGACGTGATGGTTATACACGCTGTCATCTCCAGCCACGAGCAATCTGCTTAAACATAATTATGAAATATATGAATGCTCAATCTCACTCTTTTTCTTTTTCAACCACCAAAGCCCCCTTTGCCGGTTATCGCTTCTCGGCCTTTTGGCTAAGATCAAAGTGTAGTATCTGCTCCTTTCTTCGAAGTCAAAGGCCGGGAACCGTATTTTCCTGCGCCGGGAAGTTTACTTACCTGCTTGTTGTGCCTGCCACGCTGTCTCGCCAGACGTCGCCGTTCCAGTACCAGTTCCAGTTGCAGTACCAGTTCCAGCTGCTGTTCCTGTGTTCCAGTTGCCGTTTGCCTCCATTCAGCGGTTCCTGAGCTCCGGTCTCCGCTTCGGCGGTCGCCACATTCGTCGCCATGCCTGCCGTGCAGTCCTTGCCAGCAGCATCGCAGTCCGCCTCTATGTCCTCGAAGAAGGCAACTGCGAGAATCAAGTTCGACGGGGTCAATGTAGAAGATTTGGCAGTAGCTCTTTTCGACTACATTGGCCCCAAGAGTATCACCGTCTTCCAGATGATTGGAAAAACGGAATGCCAGATCACGTTTCAAGACGGCTTTTGTTATCAAAAGGCCGTGGATGCCGGTATCATTGTTGGTAACAAGCACCTCAACGTCGTAGGCGTTGCCGATCCAGTTACCCAGATCACAGTCAAGGATGCTCCCAGCTGGTGGGAGCTATCATTTCTGAAATCAGCATTAAAGAATTACTGTGAGGTACTCACGGAAACATGGGAGACCTTCCAGAAAGGACCTCTGAAAGATGTCCGCAATGGAAATCGTCGCCTAGAAGTCAAGATAAAAAGCCCAATCCCGAACCTGATGACCATCAGTGGACACCGCATCCAGCTCGTGTATCAAGGCGTCCAGCGCATGTGCTTTTATTGCCGCAAAGACAGTCATCAGGTTCGGGATTGCCCGAGGAAACGAAACAAGACGCAACCAATTCCAGAGCAAAAGAACATTGTTGATCAGACTCCGGCCACCAATGATCCAGAGAACTCGACCCCACCACCTCCATTAGCAGGTGCTGAAGATGGCGCTGAGGAAACTCAAGTCGATATGGAGAAAAGTCCATCAGAAACCAACGAACCCAAAGAGGGCGATGGCTGGTCCCTGCTGTCTCCAGTACCATCACCAAAGAAAACTGAACCCTCCACCATAGTCAAAGGGTACGCCGACGCCGTTAAGTCTCCTAAGCGTTCCCCGAAATCTGATCCTCCAACACCAAAGGAACCCAAACAAGAAGTAGAAATTTACGCCCGCGATTGGAATTTCGCTATAATGTCAAAACAAGAAATTGAAAACTTCATTCGGCGTGCTAAAGCATTAACATCCAAGGACACCAAAATCATAAACTGGCGAAGCAACACTCTAGCGATGGCTGAGAGAATACTGAAGAACCGGTCTAAACGACCTCATAGCCCTCCTCGTGACAAAGACCCAAAAAAAGGGAAGAATTAGTACCTCGTTTTGAGCTGTAAATATGTTTTTAATAACTCTTTTAAGTTTTATGTATACTTTTAATTCTTTAATTTTAAGTTTACATTTTTATATGTTTTGGGCCTTTTAATTGGTATTTAGTTATAAATAGGGGACGTTTTGTAATCTGGTACGCTGGATCTCTGTAAAAAAACATATGAATATTTTTTACGTTAAAGTTAAAAAGAAAAGGAAAAATACTTACCTTAGTTTAAAATACAGAAAAATAAAATATAGTTAAAATTTATACTTACCTTGTTAAAACATAGAGAAAAATAGTTAAAAATTATACTTACTTGCTTTGTTAAAAAAATATAGGAAAAATAGGTTAAACTCATACTTACCTGGACGTTTTTTACAAAAAACAAACCTGAAAAAAGAAATAACTGTTTTTTGACAATGTTCGCGCTAATTTAAATGTTAATAACGCGACCATTTTTGTAACCATGACAAATGAATTTCAAATAAACAAATTCAGTATCTGTTCTTATCAGCTTAATATCTGCTACGGGTCCCATCGGGGCCCAAGATATTAAACTTATTTTTGGACGGCGGCGGAGAGGTCGGAGCTTGCTCCACCTCCGCCACGGGTTGGCCTGGTATTGCAGTTCTTCCAGGATCGGCCCACCTCGCTCAATGAATCTAAAATCAAACACCATATATATATATATATATATATATTCCTAACGTCATAAGAGGGAAAGTCGTCATTGGCTAGTAGATCATTTTGAAGATTCGGACGGATTTGTTTTGTAAATTTTACCATAATTGTCGTACGTTACCAACGGTATGATTTTTTAAGTCACTTTCGTTACTAACAGGAGACATGATTAGGAGTTCACAGCCGGCCGCTTTTCGACATTCGCGTTGGCAACACGTCTTCCCCTTTAAAAAAATTACCCCCTCCCAAATCATGGTAACTCCGTTCTCGAAACGGACACCATATAAGTTATTTACATCGAGTTACCTAGCGAGGATTGCGTAACTATCGCTGTAGAAATAGGGGACTGTTAAAAGCGGGATGGTTTGGAAAAAACGAGTTTTTGTGTTGCTGATGCCGGGGCGCGTACTACGCGGCAACCACGGTCAATTCGTAGTGCCATATCTCATGACACTTCTCTACAGCTGTTCTGGTAAGCGTGCAGGAGGAAACTCCGTATGATCATGATCTTACTTTTTCTAATTATCGATTAAGCACGGTTCCATGTTGCCACTTATTAAAAAAAAGACCCAGAGAAAACCGAAGATAAATTATCGCCTTGGCGAACTAGTTAGAAACAGCGTAAAAGAAAATATTTAAAAATACACAAATTTTATTAAAAAGACTCAAATACCGCGTTAATGGAAAAAAAGAGGGAGAGAGGAAGAGAGCAGCCACCGGCACGCCGTGTTCCCCGGTGGTCTCCCTCCCAAGAAATGACCCCACTCGACGCGGCTTACCGTCGTTGATAGGTCGAGAACCAATGTATTCCACGTGATATTACCGTTGACGGCTGAAAACGCTCGATGGCCGTCGATCTTTTTGTTTGAAATCAAGAAGTTGCCTTCTTTGGTCAGACGTGATGGTTATACACGCTGTCATCTCCAGCCACGAGCAATCTGCTTAAACATAATTATGAAATATATGAATGCTCAATCTCACTCTTTTTCTTTTTCAACCACCAAAGCCCCCTTTGCCGGTTATCGCTTCTCGGCCTTTTGGCTAAGATCAAAGTGTAGTATCTGTTTCCAGCTATTTCGCTGAAATCTTGGCCGAAAGGCCGTTTAGCGACGTATACGCTTCTCAGCCTGTTCCTGCGATGCTGACTTACCTGCCGGTATCCTGAAGTTGCTGTTCCTGTTCCTGCTCCTGCTGCTGCCGCTGCTGTGTCCGGTTCCGTTGCTGTTCCTGATTCCGCTGCCGTTCCTGGTCCTGGTCCTGCTGACACTTACCTGTCGCTGCTGTTCCTGGTCTCCACGCTGTATCGTGACTTGGCCGATTCCTGCCATTTTCACTTGACGCTGTTCCTTACTGGGACTTGACTTCACCCGACGACCCCTCTAAAGCCATCATGGCTGCAGAGGTGAAGAAGCGGACCGCTCGACTGGACGTCGATGCTGGCTACTTGGAAATCGCTCAGACCTTCCTCGGAAAGCTCGGATCCGATTCAATCGAAATGCTTCAACCTGTTGGTAAAAAATCTTACTTACTTACCTTCACAACCCTGGCCTTCCTGAAACAAGCAGTCTCCTACGGAGAATTAACGATCAACAATAAGACCTGTAAAGTCACCAGCGTCGAGGATGACGGCGTCTGGTTGACAATCAAGAATCTGCAACCATGGATACAATGGGATGCCATATTGACAAACTTACGACAGTATGGCGAAATTAAGGCCCATCGCCTAGATGAATATAAAGAACTCAAAGGGATCAAAAATGGAGATAGAGCGGTAAAAATCAGAATTAATAAAACTATACCTAATGTTCTTTATTTTGGCCGCAGTCGAGCCCTGGTTTACTACCAAGGTGTTTAAAAAAAATGCTTCTTTTGTGATCAGGAGGGGCACATTGCCTCTGCCTGCGACGCAAAAAAGAATAACCAGACGACCGAGAAGACAAAACCCCGAACCAACGACGACTTACCCAAAGATCCTGAAATAACCAGAAACTCCACACCTATACTCACCAACGCCACCACTCGAGACGATAACCTGAAAGTAAACCAAGAAAATCAAACAAGTAACTTACCTATACTTACCGCTGCCGACGAATCAAAAAGCTCTGAAGAGAGCTGGACGATGACGTCACCCGAACCATCAAAGAAGAACCCAGATCCTCCAGTCCAAACAAGCCAATACGCCGACGCCTTGAAATCTCCACCACAACCAGATGAACCTGAAAATAAACCCGAAACAACAAGCAACGACCCTGAACAATCCGAATCCGAATCCGACAGCAGCAGCGACGAGACCACTACAGCCACCGGTCCCAGGTGGGATCCAAATACCTGGGAACTGGGGGATAAACAAGATTTTAAGAAACTCACCAAACAAGAACTCCAAATACTGTTAGAACGCATTAAACGAGAACCTCCAAGCCGCACCCCATACATCACCTGGCAAATAGACTATATAAAAAACGACATCACATCCATCCTCCAAAATTATCCTAAACGCCGTAACAGCACGACTCCAATTAAAAAAACGAAAAAAGGCAAATCTCAAAACTAAAATTTTTAAATTTTATACGTTAACCTCGGTTTTAAATCTATGAACTAATTAGTTTTTAACTTTTTACATTTTTGTAACTATATATTGACCTGTTTTTAATTTAAACTAATTTAAAAAAACAGGAAACTATCTGACAGGGTACTGTATTTTTATTGAAAAATAATAAACAAATTCAGTATCTGTTCTTATCAGCTTAATATCTGATACGGGTCCCATCGGGGCCCAAGATATTAAACTTATTTTTGGACGGCGGCGGAGAGGTCGGAGCTTGCTCCACCTCCGCCACGGGTTGGCCTGGTATTGCAGTTCTTCCAGGATCGGCCCACCTCGCTCAATGAATCTAAAATCAAACACCATATATATATATATATATATATATATATATATATATATATATATATATATATATATATATATATATATTCCTAACGTCATAAGAGGGAAAGTCGTCATTGGCTAGTAGATCATTTTGAAGATTCGGACGGATTTGTTTTGTAAATTTTACCATAATTGTCGTACGTTACCAACGGTATGATTTTTTAAGTCACTTTCGTTACTAACAGGAGACATGATTAGGAGTTCACAGCCGGCCGCTTTTCGACATTCGCGTTGGCAACACGTCTTCCCCTTTAAAAAAATTACCCCCTCCCAAATCATGGTAACTCCGTTCTCGAAACGGACACCATATAAGTTATTTACATCGAGTTACCTAGCGAGGATTGCGTAACTATCGCTGTAGAAATAGGGGACTGTTAAAAGCGGGATGGTTTGGAAAAAACGAGTTTTTGTGTTGCTGATGCCGGGGCGCGTACTACGCGGCAACCACGGTCAATTCGTAGTGCCATATCTCATGACACTTCTCTACAGCTGTTCTGGTAAGCGTGCAGGAGGAAACTCCGTATGATCATGATCTTACTTTTTCTAATTATCGATTAAGCACGGTTCCATGTTGCCACTTATTAAAAAAAAGACCCAGAGAAAACCGAAGATAAATTATCGCCTTGGCGAACTAGTTAGAAACAGCGTAAAAGAAAATATTTAAAAATACACAAATTTTATTAAAAAGACTCAAATACCGCGTTAATGGAAAAAAAGAGGGAGAGAGGAAGAGAGCAGCCACCGGCACGCCGTGTTCCCCGGTGGTCTCCCTCCCAAGAAATGACCCCACTCGACGCGGCTTACCGTCGTTGATAGGTCGAGAACCAATGTATTCCACGTGATATTACCGTTGACGGCTGAAAACGCTCGATGGCCGTCGATCTTTTTGTTTGAAATCAAGAAGTTGCCTTCTTTGGTCAGACGTGATGGTTATACACGCTGTCATCTCCAGCCACGAGCAATCTGCTTAAACATAATTATGAAATATATGAATGCTCAATCTCACTCTTTTTCTTTTTCAACCACCAAAGCCCCTTTTGCCGGTTATCGCTTCTCGGCCTTTTGGCTAAGATCAAAGTGTAGTATCTGTTTGCTCCTTTTTTCGAAGTCAAAGGTCGGGGAACGTATTTAGTTGAAGAGTCTGTCGACTTACCTGCCTGGCGTCTCTCTGCGTCCTGTTGCGTCATCACCTCGACGTGGTTCTGTTTCCTGTCTCTCTGCTGTACCAGTGCCATCCATTGTTGTTCCAGTGCTCTAAAGACCGTTGCCCAGCGTCTTCTGGGATACGCCTTTAACGTGTGACGTCTACGGATCGGTCAACATGCCTCCGGTAGCGTCAAAAATCCCTGATCCGCCTCCTGCTGCTGCTATTAAAAAATGTACAGCTCGGATAAAGTTTGTAGGCATCAACGTAGAAGACTTAGCCTTAGCTTTGTTCGATCATGTTGGCCCCAAGAGCATAACAGTTTTTCAGCTGTTGGGAAAATCAGAAGTCCAGGTTACCTTTAGCAATCCCGCACAGTATCAGAAAGCTGTGGATGCAGGAGTTATTATTGCCGACAAACATCTTGACGTTGTCGGAGTAGCTGATCCGGTATCATTTATCACGATCAGGGATGCGCCCAGTTGGTGGGAATTATCGTTTTTAAAAGCCGCATTGAGAAGCTACTGCGAAGTAGTCTCGGAAACCTGGGAGACGTACCAGAAAGGTCCACTTAAGGAGCTACGGACAGGTACTCGCCGGCTGGAGGTGAAGCTAAAAAGCCCGATCCCGAATTTGATGACTATCAGTGGTCACCGAGTCCAAATCACCTATCAGGGCGTCCAAAGGATGTGTTTTTATTGTCGTAAAGACAATCACCAAGTACGGGATTGCCCTAAAAAGAAAAAGAAATCTCGCGCCAACGACGAGTCTGCTGGTAACCAGAACGCTGCAGATGAAATGGTGAAGGAAATGCCAATAAGTAAGCCAGATGACATTGTTACTTTTGATAAAGAAACTAGTGACGCTGAGATGCAAGAAGAAGATGAACCGATTGAAAAACCCAGTTCCTTCTATCTGGGAGATTCGGATAGCTCGCACGAGATCCTCAACGCGTCATCCGCATCCGCATCGAATTCTGTGTCTTTGGCACAAGAAAACGAACTTCGCGATTCGAACGTACCAGTTCAAGCCAACGGCTACGCTAACGCCGTATCCAGTTCTCCAACGAGAAATCCGGCCACAGTAAATTCGGTGCCACTGAAAACTACGAGACCCGACAAAAAGACTGTTTTGGAGCGCCAAGGGGCCTCGACCCCCAAATCAAGTAAAAGAGTCAACTCTGATTGTCTATCGACAAACACGAAAAAAAGCAAGTAATGATGAACTTTATAGCTTTATTTTTACTCTTTTTTATGGTAAGCCTAAATATAGGAACTTTAAATATTAATGGTATGCGTGAAATGAATAAACAGATTAATGTCGCCGCGCTTTTTGTTAATAGCAATTTAGATGCTCTCCTTATACAAGAGTCGCATCTTTTAAATACGGACAATTGGTCTTTAATAAGAAAACAATTTTTTACCGATAATATATTTTTTAGTCAGGGTTCTAATCGTTCTTGCGGAGTAGTTTTGATTGTTAAAAATCATTTAAAGCCAAATATTAAGAGTTTTCGCGCCGACCATGAAGGTCGCGTTATCAGTGTTGACCTAATTTTAGCGGGAAGCCGCATTCGAATTATTAATATAAACGCGTCTTGTATACCGAATCGAAGAACGATATTTTTTAACTCTATTTATACATTTTTAGATGGTAAATATGATTGTTTAATTTTGGGTGGGGATTTCAATTGCATCAGCAACCCAGACCTTGACAGGGAGGGAGGTACTTTTTACCCCGACCGTAGTATTGTTGCCTTAAATTCTGTTGTTTTCAACTTAAATTTAATAGATGCCTGGAGACAGGTTAACCCCTCTGTGCCTGGTTTTACCTGGAAAAACGATTATGTCAAAAGTAGGCTTGATCGTTTTTACATAAGTAATCAGTTTAAATTAATTAGTGTGGATATTTTACCTGTGAGCTATTCTGATCATAGCCTTTTGCAAACTGGTCTTATTTTAGAAAAGGGGATACCTAGGGGGCGGGGAGTTTGGCGTTTGAACGATAAACTCCTTACCCCAGAGGATGGCAACGACAAAAGTGTGGAAAATGAATTACGCTTGCTTTTATCTACTGTACATGATTTTAACGGGTGGGATGATTTTAAATTAAATATTGGTAAATTTTTTAAACAGCGGGGAAAGATTTTAGCTTTTAGAGAACGTAAAAGTGCTTTGGTGTATAGGTGGATTTTAGGTCTAATTAGCCAAGCCCCTGATAAAAATGTTTACTCATGTGCCGCCGAAGAAAATTTAAAGATCCTATTACAACAGCAATATGTTAAAAAATACGAACACCTTGTTGGGACGAGAGAGGGCGTCGATCTTAGTGGCGAAGAGCTTTTTTCCTCTAGCTTTTATTTAAAAGTTAAAGGTGTCCGTAGAAAAGTAGTGATCTCTGAAGTCGAGGTCGATGGCGTCCGGCGTAATGAACCTGACGTCATCGAGTCCGCCTTTGTAGGCTACTACACTAATCTCTATAAAGCCGAGAAAGTTGGCAGTTTTGTAAGTCCTCCCAATTTACCACGTTTGTCCGCCAAAGAAAGCGATCCCCTGGAAGGGAACGTTACGCAAGGCGAATTACTCGCGGCCTTGAAATCCTTTAATAACGGTAAAGCGCCAGGTCCTGATGGTCTGACCGCCGCATTCTACAAAACGTATTGGGCTTTAGTAGGTCCTGTACTTACTCGTGTCGTCAATTCTTCGTTAGCAGTTGGGTGTTTGCCGCCGTCCATGCAGACGGGGGTTATTTCTCTTCTCTGTAAGGACGAGCGGCTGAAACACTTGGTCGACTACTGGCGCCCCATAACTCTTCTCAACATTGATAGGAGAATGGTTGCGAAAGTATTTGAAAATCGTTTGAAAAGCATCACCGGTAAACTAATAGGGCAGGGGCAGTCTTGTGGCGTCCAAGGCAGGTTGACGTATCACAATTTAATTTTACTAAGAGACACTATAGAATCTTTGAACCAGCGAGGTCAGTCAGGGTATCTTATATCCACTGATTTTAATAAGGCTTTTGATCGTTTAGACCACTCTTTTATCATAAATGTTTTAACTCGGTTTGGTTTAGGTCCAAATTTTATACACTTTGTCAAAATTTTATACCAGAACAATACCAGCTCCATTTTAGTTAATAATTCGTTAAGCCGGGAATTCCAGGTGCAAAGAGGGGTTAGGCAGGGTTGCCCTCTATCCCCAGTATTATTTTGTCTCTGTATTGAGATTCTTTTAATGAACATACGCTCGCACCCTAGTATTAGAGGCCTTCCCTGTCCGGGCGCTTCGGTCAAGAATGTATTAGATTATATCGCTCATGCTGACGACGTTAATTGCGTCAGCACTGACCTTAATAGCATTAAATATATAATGTCTGAAGTAAACCAGTATTGTGATTTGTCGGGGAGCATGCTTAACGAAAATAAATCCAAGGCAATTAGACTTGGAGCGGGTCACTGCGAAATTCTCGAAAATATGCCGATTAAATTAACAAATGAAACTGTTAAAATTCTCGGGATTGAATTTGATGCTAGGGGCGTTGATCCCAGAAATGAAAAAATATTTAAAACCCGTTTTAAAGAAACAGTCGAAGGCTGGAAAATGTATGTTATCTCGTTAATCGGCAAAGCGCAATTGTTACGTCAGGTAGCAATGCCGCGGTTAACTTACCCGGTACCATTAGTAAATTTCTCCTCTGAAACACTTATCGAACTGGAAAAAATAATGTTTAAATTCTTGTGGAACGAAAAAACCGAATTAGTCAACCGAAAAACTATGTATTTACCTGTTGAGGACGGAGGTGTATCTGTCCCAAGCCTTCATAATGCTATTTCTAGTCTAAAATTGTCACGCGTAATTAAGTGCTTAAACGCTGAAGGTCATTTAGTGCAGAAGTCGGTAACGTATAATTTATCAACTTTTGTTAAAACTGTTTTTGGTTCAAAGTGGGATGCTAAAATGTCCCACGCCTCAGATATCGGCACACATTACGCCGATATAAAAGACTACGCGATAACTGTAAATTTAAAACTTAAAGCCGACGAAACTCTGTTAGAATTAAATAATATTGATATAAGTCAGAAACTGACCACAAAGACTGTGCCCAGAATTGTATCGATGGAGCCACATATAAATTGGAAGACGATTTTTAAAAGAACTGGGTCTCGTTCCATAGAAGGAACTAGACGTGACTTCTTGTTTAAAGTGGTCTATGATGTGTTGCCGGTTAGAGACATTTTATATAGCCGCCACATGGCTAAAACCAGATCATGCCCTATGTGCAAACATAATGAAACTCTTGTACACCTTTTATATCAATGCGATAACGCTAAACTGCTCTTAAACGATTTAAAAACTTATTTTAATATTAAATATCTGTCAGTGAAGTCCGTTTTATACCATGCCCCATTGCCAATACCATTGGCACTCATTTACGTCTTTTCGATTATGTTAACTGAAACGAAATACCAAGTGTGGAAGGCAAGGAACAATAAATTGTTCGAAAATAAATTTGTACCCGCATTCGTAGTACGAGAACGAATTCGAAACGCGACCTTGAAAAGGGCACGGGCAGACTTTGAACGTCTGACGCGCCCAGTATTTGAACTTAAATGGTGCGATGAAAACCAACCTGTAATTAAAATTGATCAAAATAATTTAGTTTTATTATTCTAAAGGAAAAATGGCATGTGATTTTAATCAGTAATTTTTAAAAACTTTTAAATTTGTTTATATGATATTTTAAACCTTATGTAAAAATATTAAGTCATCTTGTTTACTTTTCTAACTGAATTGTGTCGAATACTAAAATGTATAAAAGAACAAAACTTACCTTGATTTCCGAAATCTAAGAATTCCTAAAACGAAAAATGTACCTGTTAAAATATAGAAAATATATATAGTAAATATTTATAGGAACGCATTCTAAAAATCAGAAACTTTAAAATGTCTAACTTTACTTTACAACTGTGACCGAAAATGTTTTTCTCATCATTCGCGATAAGTTAATAATTAATAACGCGAATGATGTATCCTTGACCATGTTTATAAATAAACAAATTTAAGTATCTGTTCTGCAGTATTATACCGAGATCGTAGTCGAGGGGCGAGAAGTGTTTCTACGCCTATAAGGCGAGTTTGCCTGCCTTGCTGCATGTTCCGTTCCTGTGCCGATTTGATCCGCTGATGCTCTGTTGCCCGTTCCTGAAAAAGAAAAACCTACCTGACGCCGCTGCTCCTGGAATCCTTTTCTGTGTGAGACGCTGCTCCCTTGGACTTTCTCTTCTTTGCGGATCCTCTCATAGCCACGATGGCTATGGAGGTGAAGAAGAAGACTGCTCGCCTTGAAGTTAACGCAGACTTCTTGGATGTTGCTCGTACTTTCCTCGACAAACTCGGACCCAACAGTATTGATACGCTGCAATCTGTTGGCAAAGAGTGCTTTCTACTCACATTTACGACCTTGGCCTTCCTACAACAAGCGATCTCCTATGGAGAAATAACGGTAAACAATGCATCCTGTAAGATTTCCAGTGTCGAGGATGACGGCACCTGGTTAACCATCAAACAGCTCCCATCATGGATACAGTGGGATTCAATTTTGACGACCCTACGACAGTACGGAGACATAAAGGCACATCGCCTAGATGAATATAAGGAGCTAAAAGGAATCAAAAACGGCAACCGATCGGTAAAAATAAAAATTAATAAAACGATTCCTAACGTACTTTATTTCGGACGCAGCCGGGCGCTGGTATATTATACCGGCGTCGCGAAAAAATGTTTCTTCTGCGACCAGGAGGGGCATATAGCCTCTACCTGCGAGAAGAAGAAAAACCAGATGGCAGACAAACCTGAAACCAACGACGACTTACCCAAAGATCCTGAAATAACCAGAAACTCCACACCTATACTCACCAACGCCACCACTCGAGACGATAACCTGAAAGAAAACCAAGAAAATCAAACAAATAACTTACCCATACTTACCGCAGCCGACGAATCAAAAAGCTCTGAAGAGAGCTGGACGATGACGTCACCCGAACCATCCAAGAAGAACCCAGATCCTCCAGTCAAAACCAGCCAATACTCCGATGCCCTGAAAACAGCACCAAAACCCGATGAACCTAAACCTGAATCAACAAACAGCAAACCAAAAAAGAACTCCTCCGACTCCGGTACCACCTCAAAAGAAATCACCGCAACAGCCAGACCTCCATATGATCCCACGACCTGGATACCAGGAACGAAACCGCCTCTAACGAATTTAAACAAAAAAGAACTACAGATGCTTTGCGAACGCGTCAGCAATGAACCCTATGGCCAGAACGGTGTTGTTAACTGGTCCATGACCGAATACCTTGAAGAAATTAAATTAGTACTCAACAACTACCAAAAGCGCCCACGCAGTACCACTCCCACCAAAGAAGCCAAAAAAGGAAAATCTTCGCGTTAAAGTTTTTAGTAATTTTAAACTTAACCTCGATTTTACTTCTATGAACTAATTAGTTTTTTACTTTTTATTTGCTGTAACTATTTTATTGACCTGTTTTTAATTTAAACTAATTTAAAAAAACAGGAAATTATCCGACAGGGTACTGTATTTTTATTGAGAAAATAATAAACAAATTCAGTATCTGTTCTTATCAGCTTAATATCTGATACGGGTCCCATCGGGGCCCAAGATATTAAACTTATTTTTGGACGGCGGCGGAGAGGTCGGAGCTTGCTCCACCTCCGCCACGGGTTGGCCTGGTATTGCAGTTCTTCCAGGATCGGCCCACCTCGCTCAATGAATCTAAAATCAAACACCATATATATATATATATATATATATATATATATATATATATATATTCCTAACGTCATAAGAGGGAAAGTCGTCATTGGCTAGTAGATCATTTTGAAGATTCGGACGGATTTGTTTTGTAAATTTTACCATAATTGTCGTACGTTACCAACGGTATGATTTTTTAAGTCACTTTCGTTACTAACAGGAGACATGATTAGGAGTGCACAGGCGGCCGCTTTTCGACATTCGCGTTGGCAACACGTCTTCCCCTTTAAAAAAATTACCCCCTCCCAAATCATGGTAACTCCGTTCTCGAAACGGACACCATATAAGTTATTTACATCGAGTTACCTAGCGAGGATTGCGTAACTATCGCTGTAGAAATAGGGGACTGTTAAAAGCGGGATGGTTTGGAAAAAACGAGTTTTTGTGTTGCTGATGCCGGGGCGCGTACTACGCGGCAACCACGGTCAATTCGTAGTGCCATATCTCATGACACTTCTCTACAGCTGTTCTGGTAAGCGTGCAGGAGGAAACTCCGTATGATCATGATCTTACTTTTTCTAATTATCGATTAAGCACGGTTCCATGTTGCCACTTATTAAAAAAAAGACCCAGAGAAAACCGAAGATAAATTATCGCCTTGGCGAACTAGTTAGAAACAGCGTAAAAGAAAATATTTAAAAATACACAAATTTTATTAAAAAGACTCAAATACCGCGTTAATGGAAAAAAAGAGGGAGAGAGGAAGAGAGCAGCCACCGGCACGCCGTGTTCCCCGGTGGTCTCCCTCCCAAGAAATGACCCCACTCGACGCGGCTTACCGTCGTTGATAGGTCGAGAACCAATGTATTCCACGTGATATTACCGTTGACGGCTGAAAACGCTCGATGGCCGTCGATCTTTTTGTTTGAAATCAAGAAGTTGCCTTCTTTGGTCAGACGTGATGGTTATACACGCTGTCATCTCCAGCCACGAGCAATCTGCTTAAACATAATTATGAAATATATGAATGCTCAATCTCACTCTTTTTCTTTTTCAACCACCAAAGCCCCCTTTGCCGGTTATCGCTTCTCGGCCTTTTGGCTAAGATCAAAGTGTAGTATCTGTTCCCAGCTATTTCGCTGAAATCTTGGCCGAAAGGCCGTTAAGCGAGTTTTCCAGCTATACAGCTAGTTCCTGCGATGCTGACTTACCTGCCGGTATCCTGACGTTCCTGTTCCTGTTCCTGCTTCTGAAGCTGCCGCTGCTGTTTCCGGTTCCTCAGCTGTTCCTGATTCCGCTGCTGTTCCTGGTCCTGGTCCTGCTGACACTTACCTGTCGCTGCTGTTCCTGGTCACTACGCCGTATCCTGACTTGGCTGGTTCCTGCCATCACTTTCTGACGCCGTTCCTTCTTGGGACGTACCTTCAACTGACGACCTCTCCACAGCCTTAATGGCTGCAGAGGTAAAAAAACGGACCGCCCGGCTTGAAGTCGACGCCGGATTCCTGGACGTCGCTCGGACCTTCTACGATAAACTTGGACCTCAGTGCTTGGAGACTCTTCAACCTGTGGGTAAAAATTGCTTCTTACTTACCTTTACCACTCTGGCCTTCCTCCAGCAAGCTGTCTCCTATGGGGAGCTGACGATAAATGAGAAACCCTGCTCGATAACCAGCATCGACGACGACGGTGTCTGGTTAACCATCAAGAACCTGCCCTCCTGGATCCAATGGGACGCCATATTAACAACTCTACGACACTACGGAACCATCAAAGCTCACAGATTAGACGAATACCCCGAACTCAAAGGACTTAAAAACGGCGACCGCTCAGTAAAAATCATTATGACAAAAACCATTCCTAATGTCCTCTTTTTTGGCCGTAGCAGGGCATTAGTATACTACGCAGGGGTCGTAAAAAAATGCTTTTTTTGCGACCAAGAAGGCCATAACACCTCGACTTGTGAAGCAAAACGAGCTAAACAAGAAGAGCGGAATCAACCCATGGAGGAAGGTCAGAAAGAGTCTACAAAGGAAAAACCCGAGCACGTCCAGGAGACAGTCGACAACACTTCAGCTAAGGAGCAATTACCCATAGCAAAAGCGGCAACATCGCAGGGAACACCACCAAGCGACCACCAGGAATCCCAGCCCAAGAATCGCTACGACACCCTGCATGCCACTCCGAAAGAACTGGAGATCTTAAAGAACTACTCACAAAAGGAACTACAAGGATACACGAAATACATCGATACAACTGACGCTATAACAGACAGGAGGAGGCAGATGTTGTTAACACTCATCAGCAAGGAACAAGAAAAATTTTCGAAACGACGCTTGACCAATTCTCCAGGAAAATCAGCTAAGAAAGGAAAGACCCAGAACGAGGAGAAGAAGTCATTCGCCAGCGCCGCCAAAAGCACACCCGAACAAGATATATATGCAGAATACGTAACATACTGAATTTTGCACATATGTTTCTAATACACTTTTAATATATTTTTAAAATGTATTTTAGTGTATTATTCACATATTTTATTCGTCACCTTTAATTTTAAAATCAAGTTTTTATCTCGATTATATCTTAGTGTTTTGTTTTAAAGTTTTTAACTTTACGTAACTCTCACTGTTTAAACCCTGCAAAAAAGAAAAAATTAATTATATGCTTATACTTACCTTGATCGACTATGAACCTTACTTTTGTTCGCGATAATTTAATTAAGTAAAACGCGAACAAATACAACAAACGTAAACATGTAAAAACTGTAAAATTAACGAAGCTTTTAATAAACAATTAAAAGTATCTGTTCTTATCCTCGGAGAGAGCAGACGTGTCCACGCGGAGCTCCGTATCCGCGTTTTTCTCTCTCGTCTCGCGCGTAGCTGCCTTTTTCAAGGCGGCTGCCGTGTCTCGTTTTCCGGCGCCGGCTGCTAAGCCTAGTTTCGTTTTTTCCCGTTTTGAGTACTACTAAGTTACGGCTTTTTAGGAAGTTAGAAAACGGTAAGGCCCTTCGGGGTAATTTTTTAATTCTTTATTTGTGTCTGTCATTATGGCAGCGCAAATTAAGTCGCGCACTGCGCGGTTAGAAGCAGATTCTGCTATTGAGTATGTCGATGTAGCCAGGGCGGTTTACAATCAGGCCGGTAGTAAAACCATTGAAACGCTTCAACCTCTCGGAAGCGGAGTTTTCATGATTACGTTTCTGACGAAGGTCATTTTTGACAAGTTTATGGAGAATCCTTGCCTGAACATCAAAGGCAAGGACTACGAATTGCTGGGGCCGGATGGGAATTTCCGGTGGATCACCATCAGAAACATGCCCGCCTGGATCCAGGCAGATGCAATTTCGACGGCGCTCAAAGAATATGGGGACGTTTCCAAGCACGAGTATGAGTTGTACGACCCCAAAAAAGATAAAGAGTTGGAAGGCATCCGAAACGGTAATCGCCGGATTCGTATGAAGATGAAGAAGCCAGTACCCAATATTTGGCGTTTTGCGCGCCAAAATTATTTGGTGACGTACGCTGGAGTTTCCCAGCAATGTTTCGGGTGTAAGGGCGTCGGCCACAACCGCGCCCACTGTCCCGAAAAAAAGCGGGAAAACAAGAGACGCGACGGAGAGACGGCGGCTACAGGGAACGGAGCGGGAGAGAACGGCGAGGATGTTCACGCGGAGAGAGAAGAGACGAGCGCGAACGAAGTAGTCGCAGAAGTGAATGAGGTGCGCGACCAAGTGGCCATCTCCGCAGCGTCGGATAACGCCGAAGGAATTTCGAACGAAAGCGCGGTTTTGTCACTTTTCGACGATCTTGTGAAAGATTTCGGCTCATCAGTTACGCCACTGAGAGCCACATACAGCAACATTCTTGTCAACCCGAACCAATACCACGTTCCGCCACCACAAATTACGACTTTCAACAAGCTCACTCCACTGAAACGTCACAAACAAGTTTCGCCAGGAATTGTTAACCAAACTTCACCGAAGAAGTTGTGCACCAACAATGATAGTGACTCCGAAGGTGATGTACGTTTTTAATTAGCTATCATTTTAGTTTAATTTTTGTCCCGGTTTTCTTAAGTTTAATTTTAATTGTAGTATCGTTTAGCTTAATTATAGTAATGTTTAATTTAATTGTAATATTAGTAATCCTATTTTTAATTTTAATGTCTTCGGTCTCCTTAAATTTTTGTACATTTAACGGAAACGGATTGCGAAACCGGCACAAGGCCGTGGACACTTCCGCTTTCGCGAGTACGCATGGCTTTGACCTAGTTTTTCTTCAAGAAACGCACTGGATGTTTTCTGACAACTGGCGCGCTATCAGATCCGTTTTCGCGGGGTATAAGATATTTTATTCAAGCGCTCCCTCCTCGTCAAGTTGCGGGACTGCCATATTAGTTCGTGACGCTCTCGCGCAGTCGATTACAGGCTTTCGCTGCGACAATCACGGTCGTATCGTCAGCCTCAATATCCGCTTTAACGATCAACTGTTTCGCGTCGTTTCGGTCTACGCCCCGTGTAAACCGGTACTGCGACGCGCGTTTTTTGACAATTTATTCGAATATTTTACCGGTAAATTCGACCACCTCGTCATCGGCGGAGACTTTAATTGCGTCCTTGACCCGTCTATGGACCGGGACTTTGTTCCGGACGGTCCAGCTGACCTTAGCTCCGACGCTTTGGCCACGCTCATTACAGATATGAATCTCCACGACTCTTGGCGCTGTCTTAATCCAACGACCAGACAATTCACTTGGCACTCGTCAAAAAGAAATTCGCGGCTCGACACGTTCTTCGTTCCCACCAACGATATTCAGACGACAAAAGCGGAAATTTGGCCTCTGCGTCATATTTCCGACCACGACGCAGTCAGCGTTACCCTTAAAGTTTCTCCGCCCCATCAGCGTCCACCGAGCGTGTGGCGTCTCAACACCGCCATTCTATCGGACGATGACTCCGAGACCCACAAGACCGAGCTTAGACGTATCATTTCGCGGGTCAACTCCGCATCTACTTGGGAAACCGCAAAATCTGAGATCGCCACCTACTTCCGCCGGGTGGGAAAGGAGCGCGCCAGCCGGAAGCGCAAAGAAGTAGTGTTCCTTAAATGGGCCTTGCAGAAAGTCGCCCGGGTCACTCCGGAAACAACAGACACCGTCGCCGCTAAGGAACAACTTCAGTCTCTTCTCCGATACACCTACCGCCAGGACTTCTCAGAAAAACAAGACCAGTCGCTCGCGAACGTTCTCAGTGACGAGGAGTCGTTCTCGGCTTCCTTTTATCGCCGCGTAAATTCTCCGATGCCACGCGTCGACATTCGAGAAGTATCTACCACCGACGGATTGTCGACAGATGACACGGTAGTACACGACACCTTCGTGAACTATTATCGAACCCTGTATAGCCGCAACGACACTCCACGCCCGCAGCAGTTCTTCGCGACATCTTGTGACGCAATGCCGCGATTATCCGATCTCGACCGGGATTATTTAGAACTACCCGTAACGAACGATGATTTAAATCACGCGTTACGTCGGCTTAAAGGCGGGAAATCTCCTGGTCCGGATGGTCTGCCCGCGGAATTTTACCGCTTCATGTGGCCAGATCTGAGGCCTGTTTTACTGAACCTTTTTAACGACTTGATGAACGACGCGCCTTTCCCGGATTCGTTCCGCGAAGGGAAAGTCGTCTTGCTTTGCAAAGATCGCGCCAACAAGGCTTCTCCAGCTGCGTGGCGTCCGATCACCGTCATCAACACGGACAGGAAACTGTTTGCGTCAATCCTCGTCTCGAGAACGTCAAAGGTCACCGGGTCCATCGTTGGCCCTAATCAGACGTGCGGGGTCAGGGGCCGCCAGCCTCTATATAATCTCGTGTTGATCCGCGACATCTTGCGGGATTATTCGGAACGTGAGGCGTCCGGCTTCTTGTTCGCTCTGGACTTTGAAAAGGCCTTCGACCGAGTGTCCCACCAATACCTCTGGGACACACTCACTCGCTTCGGTTTCGGTCGACGCTTTGTCGAAATCCTGGAAAATATGTATACCAAAAACACTAGTAAATTAACAATTAATACCCACCCGTCAGCTCCCTTCGAGGTCAACAGGGGTGTCCGTCAAGGCTGTCCTCTGTCTCCTAGTCTCTTCTGTCTCGCCCTCGAACCTTTCCTCTTCGCGGTGAGCCACTCTCCGTCGATTCGTGGTCTCCTGTGTCCCGGAGCTCCGGCTTCGGATCGCCAAGTTTACGCCGCGCACGCCGACGACGCAAACCTTTTGCTGGAAGACGTCGTGTCCGTCCGCGCCTCGATCAAGGTACTCGACGAGTTCTGCACGGTTTCTGGCGGCAAATTCAACGCCGCCAAAACTCAACTCGCTCGCGTAGGCAGAAGGATCCTGGAACGGGTCCCGACGACATTACCCGTAAAAGAAACGAACGATCCCGTTAAAATCTTGGGGATTCTTTTCACGCCCGAAGGAGTCGCTCCAGCCAACGAAACAAAATTCGTTACTCATTTCCGCGAATCGCTCGATTTGTGGGCTGATAATGAGTTTTGCTTTCGCACACGCTCGCAGTTAATCAAGCAAATCGCGTTACCGAAACTGACCTACCCCGTCCCTCTTGTGGACTTTTCCGTCACCGCCATCTCGACTGTCAACAAGGCCATTTTCTCGTTCGTTTGGGGAGACAAACAAGAACTTGTCGCGCGGCAAACTCTCTGCCTCGACTCCAAGGAAGGCGGTTTAGGAGTACCCCATCTCGAAAATGAGATTCGAGCTCTCGCCTTGACGCGTTACGCGTCGTGCTTGACCGCGACTGATCACCCAGTTCGCGCCACGGTGTCTTACCATCTGTCCACGAGCGCCAAGACCATCTTCAAGGTTCCTTGGAACGCCTCCGTCACCCACGCCGCTCACGTAAACGTAGACTACCTACCCGCCAAAGCAACGGCGATGTTGATTTTGGCGTCAAACCCTGACGTCGATTTCTTCAAAATTTTGAATAAAGGAGTAAAATCCATTCTCCAGTCTCTCTACCAGCCGCGGGTCGTGACTCTGCTTCCTCACGTTAATTGGACAGTCGCCTTCGGTCGTCTCTCCGGAAAAAGTATCACCGGTTCCCGGCGTGACTTCGCGTTCAAAGTTATGCACGGAGTTGTTCCCGTTCGCGACGTGCTCTACGGGCGCAACATGTGCAACACCCGTGCGTGCCCATTCTGCCCAAAAAGTGAGAGCCTCGAACACCTGCTCTACGAGTGCGTAAATCCGAAGTTGCTTCGGAATCGTGTGCGCGAGTTTCTCGGCGTCAAGTTTATAGGATGGAATACCATCAGATGCTTAACACCATTGCCAGTACCAAAAGGACTTATCAACGTTACTCTGATTCTGCTCGCCGAAGTGAATTTCCAAATATGGAAATCGAGAAACCGTCTAGTTTTCGAGAACAAGCGCGACACAGCCAATGTCATACTGGACCGCGTCCGTCTCCATCTCGCTATGCGGGCTCGTGCTGACAGGCTCCGATTGCACCCGGACCACTTCGTGGCACTATGGTGTAACGAGGCCAAACCACTAGTCGAAATCAACGGCAATACACTTAAATTGCTATTCTGAAAGTTCCTGGAAAATAAAACGTTAAAATTCAACTTCGCTGGAAAAATGTTAAAATTACACATACCTGGAAAAAATGTTAAAATTACACAAACCTGGAAAAAATGTTAAAATTACACAAACCTGGAAAAAATGTTAAAATTAAACTTACCTAGAAAAATGTTAAAATTAAACTTACCTGGAAAAAATGTTAAAATTCAACGTTAAAAGTCCACTTACTTTGAAAAATGTTAAAATTAAACTTACCTGGAAAAATGTTCAAAGTAAACTTACCTGGAAAAAATGTTAAAATTAAACTTACCTGGAAAACTTTTCAAATTAAACTTACCTGAAAAATAACGCTTAAAAGTAAACTTACCTGAAAAATAAAACGTTTAAAGAAACTTACTTGAGAAAAAAAGATTGAAATTACATTTGCCTGTAATGTGATACAACTTACCTGAAAAACAAGTACCTGACAATTAACATATTATAAAATCCTAGAAACAGTATTTCAACCTTACAGTATTTTCGATTTATTCTAATCATTGTAATTATATAATCATTTAAGTACTGATCTTTGCAAAGATCGCTATGTAAATATTTTTGAATTATTAATAAACAAATTCAAGTATCTGTTCTTATCAGCTTAATATCTGATACGGGTCCCATCGGGGCCCAAGATATTAAACTTATTTTTGGACGGCGGCGGAGAGGTCGGAGCTTGCTCCACCTCCGCCACGGGTTGGCCTGGTATTGCAGTTCTTCCAGGATCGGCCCACCTCGCTCAATGAATCTAAAATCAAACACCATATATATATATATATATATATATATATATATATATATATATATATAAATATATATATATATATATATATATATATATATATATTCCTAACGTCATAAGAGGGAAAGTCGTCATTGGCTAGTAGATCATTTTGAAGATTCGGACGGATTTGTTTTGTAAATTTTACCATAATTGTCGTACGTTACCAACGGTATGATTTTTTAAGTCACTTTCGTTACTAACAGGAGACATGATTAGGAGTTCACAGCCGGCCGCTTTTCGACATTCGCGTTGGCAACACGTCTTCCCCTTTAAAAAAATTACCCCCTCCCAAATCATGGTAACTCCGTTCTCGAAACGGACACCATATAAGTTATTTACATCGAGTTACCTAGCGAGGATTGCGTAACTATCGCTGTAGAAATAGGGGACTGTTAAAAGCGGGATGGTTTGGAAAAAACGAGTTTTTGTGTTGCTGATGCCGGGGCGCGTACTACGCGGCAACCACGGTCAATTCGTAGTGCCATATCTCATGACACTTCTCTACAGCTGTTCTGGTAAGCGTGCAGGAGGAAACTCCGTATGATCATGATCTTACTTTTTCTAATTATCGATTAAGCACGGTTCCATGTTGCCACTTATTAAAAAAAAGACCCAGAGAAAACCGAAGATAAATTATCGCCTTGGCGAACTAGTTAGAAACAGCGTAAAAGAAAATATTTAAAAATACACAAATTTTATTAAAAAGACTCAAATACCGCGTTAATGGAAAAAAAGAGGGAGAGAGGAAGAGAGCAGCCACCGGCACGCCGTGTTCCCCGGTGGTCTCCCTCCCAAGAAATGACCCCACTCGACGCGGCTTACCGTCGTTGATAGGTCGAGAACCAATGTATTCCACGTGATATTACCGTTGACGGCTGAAAACGCTCGATGGCCGTCGATCTTTTTGTTTGAAATCAAGAAGTTGCCTTCTTTGGTCAGACGTGATGGTTATACACGCTGTCATCTCCAGCCACGAGCAATCTGCTTAAACATAATTATGAAATATATGAATGCTCAATCTCACTCTTTTTCTTTATCAAACCACCAAAGCCCCCTTTGCCGGTTATCGCTTCTCGGCCTTTTGGCTAAGATCAAAGTGTAGTATCTGTTCCCAGCTATTTCGCTAAAATCTTGGCCGAAAGGCCGTTAAGCGAGTTTCCCAGCTTTTCAGCTAGTTCCTGAGATGTTGTCTTAGCTGCCGGTATCCTGACGTCACTGTTCCTGTTCCTGTTGCTGCTCCCGAAGCTGTCGCTGCTGTTTCCGGTTCCGTTGCTGTTTCTGACTCCGCTGCTGTTCCTGGTCCTGGTTCGGCTGCTACTTACCTGTGGCTGCTAGTTCCTGGTCTCCTCGCCGACGCCTCTCGGGGATCGCCCTCTGGTGATTCCTGGGTCCGTCTCCCGTTGTCTCTTGACGTCCGCAGTGGTGGAAGCCATGCCCCCTGCTTCGTACAAGATGCCTGTCTTGTCCGCTGATCTAAAAAAGAATACTGCGAGAATCAAGTTTGAAGATGTTCCAGTTGACGATCTGGCTTCGGCCCTTCTCAACCACATCGGCCAGCAATGCATTGAGGTTTTCCAGCTAATTGGAAAATCTGAAGTGCAAATCACGTTCAAAGATGTTGAAAGTTTTCAAAAGGCTGTCGACTCCGGAGTCATTGTCGGAGACCGTCATTTGGATGTCATGAGTATCGTAGACCCTGTCCGCTACATCACTGTTCAAGGAGTTCCAAGCTGGTGGGCCCTGTCAATCCTAAAGACAGCCCTCCGTAACCACTGCGATGTCCAATCGGAGACATGGGAGACCTTCCAGAAGGGGCCTCTAAAGGGCCTCAAGACCGGCACGAGACGCTTGGCCGTTAAATTTAAGTCTGCCATCCCGAACCTCATGACAATCCAAGGTCAACGCATCCAAATCACGTACGAGGGCGTGCACAGGATGTGCTTCTATTGCCGCAAGGACAGCCACCAGGTGCGTGACTGTCCGAAGAAACGGCAAAAGGTTCTCTCAGCTGGGGAACCGAATAGGGAGTCACCACCCGAAAGCGACGAACCAAATGGGGAAGACACTGATGGCGGTGCTCCGGAGACCAAAGTCGGAGAAGAAGTGGGGGAGATCCCGGACCGGCCAGGTCAGAAACCTAGCGACAATACGGCTCAAGAGAGCGATACAGTAGAGCATCACCCATCCGATGCATCCGTCAACAAAATAAGCAGGCACTGCACCGATCTTATATGGACTAAAGAGGATGAAGACTACCTTAAGAAGTTTTTGCCCAATGATTTCGAAAATTACGTGGCGGCACTCAGCACATATAACGACTTATCATCGGCCAGGAGGCTTTTCTTGATCAAGCGAGCCACAGCCTTAAGAAAGACAATTAACAAAAGACGTCAGAGTTCCTCCCCAGGGGATAAAGCCAGGACTGAAAAGAGGGTTAACGTCGGAAGCAAGACCGCGGCTGACGCTGTTAAAGCGCAAACCAGTGCCGAGGTGTACGATGACTACGTAACGTACTGATTTTTAGGAATTTTATATATTTCGCGTTTTTCGGAAATATAAATTAAATAGTTAAATACGCTTATTGTTTTTAGTTACATTGTAAATAGTAAAGTCTGAAGGAGTTTTAAATTAATTGTACTTACCTGAATTTTACAAACATAATACCTGTTAAAAAGAAAAACCATAGTTATACTTACCTTTTTTGACTACTCTGTAATGAGAAAATTGTATTAGTGTTTTTTGAACATTTGACCTGCTTCTTCCGCGATAATTTAACTCTAATTTAACCGCGGAAAAATGTATTTATGACAAGAATTTAAGTAAACAAATTCAGTATCTGTTCTTATCAGCTTAATATCTGATACGGGTCCCATCGGGGCCCAAGATATTAAACTTATTTTTGGACGGCGGCGGAGAGGTCGGAGCTTGCTCCACCTCCGCCACGGGTTGGCCTGGTATTGCAGTTCTTCCAGGATCGGCCCACCTCGCTCAATGAATCTAAAATCAAACACCATATATATATATAAATATATATATATATATATATATATATATATATTCCTAACGTCATAAGAGGGAAAGTCGTCATTGGCTAGTAGATCATTTTGAAGATTCGGACGGATTTGTTTTGTAAATTTTACCATAATTGTCGTACGTTACCAACGGTATGATTTTTTAAGTCACTTTCGTTACTAACAGGAGACATGATTAGGAGTTCACAGCCGGCCGCTTTTCGACATTCGCGTTGGCAACACGTCTTCCCCTTTAAAAAAATTACCCCTCCCAAATCATGGTAACTCCGTTCTCGAAACGGACACCATATAAGTTATTTACATCGAGTTACCTAGCGAGGATTGCGTAACTA
Organism: Leiobunum rupestre; assembly: GCF_980474605.1. Classification (NCBI taxonomy): domain Eukaryota; kingdom Metazoa; phylum Arthropoda; class Arachnida; order Opiliones; family Sclerosomatidae; genus Leiobunum; species Leiobunum rupestre. The sequence continues at coordinate 54,787,556 of NC_143392.1, read as the reverse complement.
TCGCTGTAGAAATAGGGGACTGTTAAAAGCGGGATGGTTTGGAAAAAACGAGTTTTTGTGTTGCTGATGCCGGGGCGCGTACTACGCGGCAACCACGGTCAATTCGTAGTGCCATATCTCATGACACTTCTCTACAGCTGTTCTGGTAAGCGTGCAGGAGGAAACTCCGTATGATCATGATCTTACTTTTTCTAATTATCGATTAAGCACGGTTCCATGTTGCCACTTATTAAAAAAAAGACCCAGAGAAAACCGAAGATAAATTATCGCCTTGGCGAACTAGTTAGAAACAGCGTAAAAGAAAATATTTAAAAATACACAAATTTTATTAAAAAGACTCAAATACCGCGTTAATGGAAAAAAAGAGGGAGAGAGGAAGAGAGCAGCCACCGGCACGCCGTGTTCCCCGGTGGTCTCCCTCCCAAGAAATGACCCCACTCGACGCGGCTTACCGTCGTTGATAGGTCGAGAACCAATGTATTCCACGTGATATTACCGTTGACGGCTGAAAACGCTCGATGGCCGTCGATCTTTTTGTTTGAAATCAAGAAGTTGCCTTCTTTGGTCAGACGTGATGGTTATACACGCTGTCATCTCCAGCCACGAGCAATCTGCTTAAACATAATTATGAAATATATGAATGCTCAATCTCACTCTTTTTCTTTATCAAACCACCAAAGCCCCCTTTGCCGGTTATCGCTTCTCGGCCTTTTGGCTAAGATCAAAGTGTAGTATCTGTTCCCAGCTATTTCGCTAAAATCTTGGCCGAAAGGCCGTTAAGCGAGTTTCCCAGCTTTTCAGCTAGTTCCTGAGATGTTGTCTTAGCTGCCGGTATCCTGACGTCACTGTTCCTGTTCCTGTTGCTGCTCCCGAAGCTGTCGCTGCTGTTTCCGGTTCCGTTGCTGTTTCTGACTCCGCTGCTGTTCCTGGTCCTGGTTCGGCTGCTACTTACCTGTGGCTGCTAGTTCCTGGTCTCCTCGCCGACGCCTCTCGGGGATCGCCCTCTGGTGATTCCTGGGTCCGTCTCCCGTTGTCTCTTGACGTCCGCAGTGGTGGAAGCCATGCCCCCTGCTTCGTACAAGATGCCTGTCTTGTCCGCTGATCTAAAAAAGAATACTGCGAGAATCAAGTTTGAAGATGTTCCAGTTGACGATCTGGCTTCGGCCCTTCTCAACCACATCGGCCAGCAATGCATTGAGGTTTTCCAGCTAATTGGAAAATCTGAAGTGCAAATCACGTTCAAAGATGTTGAAAGTTTTCAAAAGGCTGTCGACTCCGGAGTCATTGTCGGAGACCGTCATTTGGATGTCATGAGTATCGTAGACCCTGTCCGCTACATCACTGTTCAAGGAGTTCCAAGCTGGTGGGCCCTGTCAATCCTAAAGACAGCCCTCCGTAACCACTGCGATGTCCAATCGGAGACATGGGAGACCTTCCAGAAGGGGCCTCTAAAGGGCCTCAAGACCGGCACGAGACGCTTGGCCGTTAAATTTAAGTCTGCCATCCCGAACCTCATGACAATCCAAGGTCAACGCATCCAAATCACGTACGAGGGCGTGCACAGGATGTGCTTCTATTGCCGCAAGGACAGCCACCAGGTGCGTGACTGTCCGAAGAAACGGCAAAAGGTTCTCTCAGCTGGGGAACCGAATAGGGAGTCACCACCCGAAAGCGACGAACCAAATGGGGAAGACACTGATGGCGGTGCTCCGGAGACCAAAGTCGGAGAAGAAGTGGGGGAGATCCCGGACCGGCCAGGTCAGAAACCTAGCGACAATACGGCTCAAGAGAGCGATACAGTAGAGCATCACCCATCCGATGCATCCGTCAACAAAATAAGCAGGCACTGCACCGATCTTATATGGACTAAAGAGGATGAAGACTACCTTAAGAAGTTTTTGCCCAATGATTTCGAAAATTACGTGGCGGCACTCAGCACATATAACGACTTATCATCGGCCAGGAGGCTTTTCTTGATCAAGCGAGCCACAGCCTTAAGAAAGACAATTAACAAAAGACGTCAGAGTTCCTCCCCAGGGGATAAAGCCAGGACTGAAAAGAGGGTTAACGTCGGAAGCAAGACCGCGGCTGACGCTGTTAAAGCGCAAACCAGTGCCGAGGTGTACGATGACTACGTAACGTACTGATTTTTAGGAATTTTATATATTTCGCGTTTTTCGGAAATATAAATTAAATAGTTAAATACGCTTATTGTTTTTAGTTACATTGTAAATAGTAAAGTCTGAAGGAGTTTTAAATTAATTGTACTTACCTGAATTTTACAAACATAATACCTGTTAAAAAGAAAAACCATAGTTATACTTACCTTTTTTGACTACTCTGTAATGAGAAAATTGTATTAGTGTTTTTTGAACATTTGACCTGCTTCTTCCGCGATAATTTAACTCTAATTTAACCGCGGAAAAATGTATTTATGACAAGAATTTAAGTAAACAAATTCAGTATCTGTTCTTATCAGCTTAATATCTGATACGGGTCCCATCGGGGCCCAAGATATTAAACTTATTTTTGGACGGCGGCGGAGAGGTCGGAGCTTGCTCCACCTCCGCCACGGGTTGGCCTGGTATTGCAGTTCTTCCAGGATCGGCCCACCTCGCTCAATGAATCTAAAATCAAACACCATATATATATATAAATATATATATATATATTCCTAACGTCATAAGAGGGAAAGTCGTCATTGGCTAGTAGATCATTTTGAAGATTCGGACGGATTTGTTTTGTAAATTTTACCATAATTGTCGTACGTTACCAACGGTATGATTTTTTAAGTCACTTTCGTTACTAACAGGAGACATGATTAGGAGTTCACAGCCGGCCGCTTTTCGACATTCGCGTTGGCAACACGTCTTCCCCTTTAAAAAAATTACCCCCTCCCAAATCATGGTAACTCCGTTCTCGAAACGGACACCATATAAGTTATTTACATCGAGTTACCTAGCGAGGATTGCGTAACTATCGCTGTAGAAATAGGGGACTGTTAAAAGCGGGATGGTTTGGAAAAACGAGTTTTTGTGTTGCTGATGCCGGGGCGCGTACTACGCGGCAACCACGGTCAATTCGTAGTGCCATATCTCATGACACTTCTCTACAGCTGTTCTGGTAAGCGTGCAGGAGGAAACTCCGTATGATCATGATCTTACTTTTTCTAATTATCGATTAAGCACGGTTCCATGTTGCCACTTATTAAAAAAAAGACCCAGAGAAAACCGAAGATAAATTATCGCCTTGGCGAACTAGTTAGAAACAGCGTAAAAGAAAATATTTAAAAATACACAAATTTTATTAAAAAGACTCAAATACCGCGTTAATGGAAAAAAGAGGGAGAGAGGAAGAGAGCAGCCACCGGCACGCCGTGTTCCCCGGTGGTCTCCCTCCCAAGAAATGACCCCACTCGACGCGGCTTACCGTCGTTGATAGGTCGAGAACCAATGTATTCCACGTGATATTACCGTTGACGGCTGAAAACGCTCGATGGCCGTCGATCTTTTTGTTTGAAATCAAGAAGTTGCCTTCTTTGGTCAGACGTGATGGTTATACACGCTGTCATCTCCAGCCACGAGCAATCTGCTTAAACATAATTATGAAATATATGAATGCTCAATCTCACTCTTTTTCTTTTTCAACCACCAAAGCCCCCTTTGCCGGTTATCGCTTCTCGGCCTTTTGGCTAAGATCAAAGTGTATTGCCTTTGCGCCATATTTCGGATCATGACGCAGTCCTTCTGTCCGTCCGTGTTTCACCACCACGTCCGCGCGGTGCAAGTGTTTGGCGCCTAAACACCGCTATTCTACTCAAAGACGATCGCGAAGCTCACAAAACCGAGCTTCGACGTATCCTTGCCAAGGTCGATTCTGTTTCCGCCTGGGAAGTCGCCAAGCTTGAATGCGCGGGTTATTTCCGTCGTGTCGGGAAAGAACGCGCGACGAAACATCGACAAGAGACCGCGTTCCTCAGATGGACGCTCCAGAAAGTTTCTCGGGTGACACCGGAAACCACCGAAACTGTCGCGGCCAAGGAGGAGATCCTGTCTCTTCTTCGCGCCGAATATCAATCGCAATTTCGCGACAAACAGGATCGCGCTTCGGCGACGATCTTAGCGGAAGAGGAAAATTTCAATTCTTCCTTCTATCGTAGAATGAAGGCCCCAAAACATCGTGTCGATATTACCTCGGTCACCACGGCAACCGGTATTTCGACCATTGACTCGGTTATTCACGATGAATTCGTTCACTTCTATGAGACTTTGTACAGAAAAGACAATTCGGTAATCGACGCAGACGCGTTCTTCGAGCGTCACACCGCCGCTTTACCGACTCTCACTGAAATCGACCGCGACTTTCTCGACCGTCCGATCGCGGAAGAAGAGTTAACTCGCGCGCTTCACCGCCTGAAAAACGGTAAAGCTCCCGGCCCAGACGGCTTACCCGCGGAGTTTTACTCGTTTATGTGGCCCGAATTACGTCCCATACTCACCAATGTTTTTAATGATTTCTTCGCCGGTTCGGACTTACCTGAATCGTTTAAGGATGGCAACGTAACGCTTCTCTGCAAGGACGAATCCCTGAAAGCGTCTCCCTCGGCTTGGCGACCTATCACGTTGATTAACAGCGATAGGAAGCTCTACGCGACGGTGTTGGACATCCGAGCTTCCAATGTTACTTCCACCATCATTGGACAAAACCAGACCTGTGGCGTCAGAGGCCGTCAACCTATTTATAACTTGGTGGCTCTCCGGGACATTCTTGAGGATTATCGAGAACGTCAGCAGGCGGGTTTTTTACTAGCGGCTGACTTTGAAAAGGCTTTTGACCGCGTCGACCATTCTTACCTTTGGAAGGTCCTCGGTCATTTCGGTTTCGGCGTACGTTTTACGAACGCCATCAAGATTATGTATAGCGACACCAGGAGTAGGCTCGTCATTTCCGGTCATCTTAGTGCCTCATTTTCCATCGAGCGCGGCGTCCGTCAAGGATGTCCGCTGTCCCCAAGCCTGTTTTGTCTGTCGATCGAGCCTCTCCTGTTCGCCGTAAGTCACTCCGCTACCATCAGAGGTCTTCACTGCCCAGGAACTCCAGCGTCTTCTCAGGAAGTTTACGCGGCTCACGCGGACGACGTTAACTTTCTCCAAGATGACATTGCATCCGTCCGCCACACCCTGTCGCTACTCTGTGAGTTTTGCACGGTCTCTGGGGGGAAATTAAACACCTCCAAGACTCAACTCGCTCGAGTGGGTACCGTCGCTCTGGAGAAAGTACCAGCCTCACTTCCTATAAAGGAGACCCGCGATCCGATCAAGATCCTAGGCATTTATTTCACGCCTTGCGGTGTGTCCTCCGACAACGACAAACATTTTATACAGAATTTCATGGACGCCCTTTCCTTATACCGAGAAAATCAATTCTGCTTCAGAACCCGAATCCAACTTGTGCAACAAATTGCCCTGCCCAAGTTAACTTACCCCGTCCCGTTAGTAACCTTTTCCGAGGAAGCTAAGACCACGATCACCCAGAGTATTTTCTCCTTCGTTTGGGGCACCAAACATGAGATGGTGTCCAGACGGACAATGCACCTCGACCCTAAAAACGGTGGCCTTGGCGTTCCCGATATCCACCGGGAAATAAGAGCGCTGACCTTCACCAGATACCAGTCTTGCCTGACCGCTACCGACCATCCAGTACGGGCGTCGATCTGTCACCATCTGTCGACGACCGCCAAGACACTTTTCGATATTCCTTGGACTTCAAGCGCCACTCACGCGGGCGAAGTCCACCCGACATACTTACCTCTGATGAACACTGCTACGCAACTCCGCACGACTAACCCAAAACTCGACCTACTTCGAGTGACCAACAAAGGCGTTAAGCAAACGCTCCGTACGCCTCACGTGCCAAGAATCATCCGCCTCCAGCCCCACGTTAACTGGGACGTGGCTTTCGGGCGTCTGTCAAACAAGGCCATCACGGGTTCGCGTCGAGACTTCACTTTTAAAGTGATACACGACGTGGTCCCGGTTCGCGACGTCCTATTCGTTCGCAATATGGTGACGACGCGCGCGTGTCCTTTCTGCGGCAAGTCAGAATCGCTCGCGCATCTCCTGTACGAATGCGAAATTCCGACCTTGCTGAGGAATCGCGTTCGCCAGTTCCTCGGAGTGAACTACGTATCCCTCAACACCGTTTGCCATCTCGCGCCGCTTCCCGTTCCCAAAGAAATAATTTACGTGACGCTCATTCTACTCACGGAAATAAACCTCCAGGTTTGGAAGGCTCGCAACCGCCTACTTTTCGAAAACAAACGGGACACGGCCACCGTGGTCATGCACCGTGTCCGAAACCTCCTCGCCGCGCGTGCTCGTGCGGACCGACTTCGGTTCACGAAAGAAAAATTCCGAGAACTGTGGTGCCACGACTTAAAGCCTTTCGTCACCGATAATGGCGGTGAAATTTCGTTGTTGTTTTAAAATTAACCATATTTTAAGACAATGACCATACCTGAAAATAGTATAACGTTTAAAAAGGTATAAGAATACCTGTAAAAAAATGTTAAATTTACCTTAAAATTTTTTAAACTTACCTGAAAACAATGAAACTTACCTGAAAAAACTGTTAAACTTACCTGGAAAAATTCTAAACTTACCTGGAAAAATGTTAAACTTACCTGGAAAAATATTAAACCTACCTGAAAATATGTTACACTTACCTGACAAAAATGTTAAACTAACCTAACCTTAAAAAAATGTTACACTTATCTGAAAAAACTGTTAAACTCACCTGGAAAAAATGTTAAACTTACCTGGAAAAAATTTTAAACTTACCTGGAAAAAATGTTAAACCCAGCTGGAAAAATGTTAAACTCACCTGAACATTTTTTAAATTTAACTGAAAACGTTAATCTTCCCTGACAAAAATGAAAATTTTGATAGTTAACTTTAAACTTACCTGAAAAATTTATATGAATAAATTTAAACTTATCTGAAAAAAATGTTAAACTTCTACTCACCTGAAAACTAATACGTCACAATTAAACTTACCTGGAATATTAAATGTTAAATTAACCTAGCCTGCATCTCAAACGACAAAATTAAACTACCCGTTTGAACCCCTTTTTAAATTTCAGTCCAATTAATGTAAATACCTAATTAATGCGAATCAATTTCTGTCCATGATCTATTGAAAGATCTGTATCTGTATATATTTGTCCTTCATTAATAAACAATTTCAGTATCTGTTCTTATCAGCTTAATATCTGATACGGGTCCCATCGGGGCCCAAGATATTAAACTTATTTTTGGACGGCGGCGGAGAGGTCGGAGCTTGCTCCACCTCCGCCACGGGTTGGCCTGGTATTGCAGTTCTTCCAGGATCGGCCCACCTCGCTCAATGAATCTAAAATCAAACACCATATATATATATATATATATATATATATATATATATTCCTAACGTCATAAGAGGGAAAGTCGTCATTGGCTAGTAGATCATTTTGAAGATTCGGACGGATTTGTTTTGTAAATTTTACCATAATTGTCGTACGTTACCAACGGTATGATTTTTTAAGTCACTTTCGTTACTAACAGGAGACATGATTAGGAGTTCACAGCCGGCCGCTTTTCGACATTCGCGTTGGCAACACGTCTTCCCCTTTAAAAAAATTACCCCCTCCCAAATCATGGTAACTCCGTTCTCGAAACGGACACCATATAAGTTATTTACATCGAGTTACCTAGCGAGGATTGCGTAACTATCGCTGTAGAAATAGGGGACTGTTAAAAGCGGGATGGTTTGGAAAAAACGAGTTTTTGTGCTGCTGATGTCGGGGCGCGTACTACGCGGCAACCACGGTCAATTCGTAGTGCCATATCTCATGACACTTCTCTACAGCTGTTCTGGTAAGCGTGCAGGAGGAAACTCCGTATGATCATGATCTTACTTTTTCTAATTATCGATTAAGCACGGTTCCATGTTGCCACTTATTAAAAAAAAGACCCAGAGAAAACCGAAGATAAATTATCGCCTTGGCGAACTAGTTAGAAACAGCGTAAAAGAAAATATTTAAAAATACACAAATTTTATTAAAAAGACTCAAATACCGCGTTAATGGAAAAAAAGAGGGAGAGAGGAAGAGAGCAGCCACCGGCACGCCGTGTTCCCCGGTGGTCTCCCTCCCAAGAAATGACCCCACTCGACGCGGCTTACCGTCGTTGATAGGTCGAGAACCAATGTATTCCACGTGATATTACCGTTGACGGCTGAAAACGCTCGATGGCCGTCGATCTTTTTGTTTGAAATCAAGAAGTTGCCTTCTTTGGTCAGACGTGATGGTTATACACGCTGTCATCTCCAGCCACGAGCAATCTGCTTAAACATAATTATGAAATATATGAATGCTTAATCTCACTCTTTTTCTTTTTCAACCACCAAAGCCCCCTTTGCCGGTTATCGCTTCTCGGCCTTTTGGCTAAGATCAAAGTTTAGTATCTGTTTTCAATAGTGCTATACCGAGATCTTAGTCGGGGGGCGAGGAGTGTTTTACGCCTTAAAGGCGAGTGATCCTGCTCGTTTGGTTTACCACGCTGCCTCGAAATTTGCTGCCGTTCCTGCTTCCAGCCCAGTCCGTGTTCCAGCTGTTGTTCCAGTGTTCCAGTTGCCGTCTGCCTCCATCCAGCGGTTCCTGAGGTCCGGTCTCCGCCTCGGCGGTCGCCACCAACGTTGTCATGGCTCCTGCCCAGTCAACGATGTCCTCCCCACCAGCTGCTGCAATGAAAAAAGCAACAGCTAGGATCAAGTTTGAAGGCGTGACCATCGACGCCCTTGCTACAGCTCTCTTCGAGCTCGTTGGTTCGCATGGAATCACTGTGTTCCAGCCTGTGGGAAAGGACGCAGCACAGGTCACCTTCAAAGACGCTACTTGTTTCCAGAAGGCCATAGAAGCCGGCCTTATGGTCGGAAACAGACAAGTTGATGTAATTGGGATTTCCGATCCGGTATCTTACATCACGTTACGAGATGCTCCGAGCTGGTGGGAACTATCGTTCATCAAAGCTGCTCTTCGCGCATACTGCGAGGTTATCTCCGAGTCCTGGGAAACCTATCAAGAAGGCCCGTTTAAAGATTTGAAGAATGGTACTCGTCGCCTTGAGGTCCGAATGAAGAGCACAATCCCGAACCTGATGACCATAAGCGGTCATCGTATCCAAATTACATACCGTGGAATACAGAGAATGTGTTTTTACTGCCGTAAAGACAGTCATCAGGTTCGGGATTGCCCGAAAAAGAACAAGAAGGCTCGACCAAATCCAGAAACTGTCGCTGACCAGAACCCGTCATATGAAGAACCAGAAACAGTAAGGAATGGAACGCCGATTCCGGTTGGGGATGCCGCAGACGTAAGCACCCACGACGACATAATGGACGAAACAGGACCTTCACGAGACTTCCAGGGCTCAAAAGAGGGTTGGTCGTTGGCAACACCAGAGTCTTCCCCAGGGAAACCTGAATCCCCCGCCAAAGTCATAGGCTACGCAGATGCGGTCAAGTCACCCCAGAGGCAAGTCCAAGACTCGCCGAAATCCGATCCTCCAACACCAGAGGAACCTGAAAGAAAATTGGAAATTTTTGAACGAAATTGGGCATGGGATCACCTACCCAAGAATGAAATTGAGGACTTTTGTCGGCAGGCCAAAGTATTGACCTCAACCAAGCCCCATATCCTATCCTGGCGGGATGACGCACTGGCAAAGGCACAAGAGGCACTCCAGCGCCGATTCAAACGTCGTCAGAGCCCTCCAATTGAAAAAGACCCTAAGAAGGGGAAGAAATAGGACAGTGGTGCACTTTTGTAAATATACTTCTGATATTTCTATATTTTTTAAATATTTATTGTGTTTTATGTTTTAATTGTCACCGTTAAAACGGGAAAGTTGGAACTATAAAAAATCATTTATTGTGATTAGTTTTTAAAAGTTTAAATTTAAGTTTATTTTTAAATGTTTAAGCGTTTACTAAAAAATGTACACTAATGAAATTTTACGTAAAATACTTACCTTGATTTCTGTTAACCCTGAAAAAAGAAAAAAAAATTAGTTCTAAAATTATTTTTCCTAAAAGTAATATGAAAAGTTAAAAATACTTACCTTGACGTAAAACACATAAGAACCTGTAAATATATTTAAAAATGTTATGACTCCTTTTATGATATGAAATATTGTTTTGACCAATACAATGTTCGCGATAATTTAATTTTTTTAATAACCGCGGACATTTGTAACCTTGACCAGAATTTTAAATAAACAAATTCAGTATCTGTTCTATACGGAGGTCTTAGTCGGGGGGCGAGAAGTGTTTTTACGCCTGTTAGGCGAGTTTGCCTGCTCTGCCACGTTGAATCGTCAGTCGCTGCCGTTCCTGTCTCCAGTCCAGATCCAGTTCCGGCTGCTGTTCCTGTTTTCCTGTTGCCGCCTGCTACAAGCCAGCGGTTCCTGAGTACCGGTCTCCGCTTCGGCGGTTTCCACAAACGTTCGCCATGCCTCCTGTAGCGTCGAAGTCGACTCCAGCGGAGTCCTCGTCTTCGAAGCAGGCCACTGCACGAATCAAATTCGACGGGGTCAATG